>NC_041395.2:33575351-33702083 GCF_900747795.2 Erpetoichthys calabaricus
TTTGTATGTAAGATGGTGGGAGGAGGGGGTTAGGATAGGAGGTATGGGGGGGATGATTATATGGTGAGAATATTGGGTAGGGTAGGGAGAAGGAAGGGGGATGAATGTGTATGATAGGAATTATATTAGAGTGGAAGGAATGGGGATTTTGGGAGGGAGGTATAGGGAGTGAGGGGGAGGGATGATGGTTGGGGGAGGGTGGTGGTGGTGTGGGTAAGTGATTGGTAGGGGGTTTGGGGGAGTAGATTTAATAAGTATAAGGTTATAATGATTTTAATTGGTGAGGGGGGGGGGTGGGGTGGTGGAAATGTAAAATGGGTAAAAGGTGATGATTGGGGGTAGGGGGGGATGTGGGGGATGTAAGTGTTTGTGAGGGTGTGGATGAGGGTGGTGTTTTTGTAGGGTAGGAATTGTAGGTGGAGAGGGTTGTTTTGTATGTGAGGGTGTAGAAGGTGTTGGAGGAAGGATTATGAGGATTTTGTTGTGGATGTGGGGATGATTTTGGGGGGAGTGAAAGAGAGATAGAGGGGGGGGGTGGGGATGTTTGATAAGAGAAAGAAGAAGGGACAAACTGGTGAGGAAGGCAGGCTCTATTGTTGGCATGGAGCTGGACAGTTTGACATCTGTGGCAGAGCGACGGGCGCTCAGCAGGCTCCTATCAATTATGGAAAATCCACTGCATCCACTAAACGGTTGTCATCTCCAGACAGAGGAGCAGCTTCAGTGACAGACTGCTGTCACTGTCCTGCTCCACTGACAGACTGAGAAAATCGTTCCTCCCCCAAACTATGCGATTCTTCAATTCCACTCGGGGGGGTAAACGTTAACATTATATAAAAGTTATTGTCTGTTTTTACCTGCATTATTATCAATCTTTAAATTAATATTGTTTTTTGTATCAGTAAGCTGCTGCTGGAGGTATGTGAATTTCCCCTTGGGATTAATAAAGTATCTATCTATCTATCTATCTATCTATCTATCTATCTATCTATCTATCTATCTATCTATCTATCTATCTATAGTATTTTTTAGATGTCACGGTTTTTTGCTTTTCTCTCCTTTACATGGTTTTAAGTTTGGTTCTGACATGTCATTCATTAGAACCTCAGGAGACCCTGTGACTGTGAGGTTGGTGCAGGGTGATGAAAGCCTAGCCAAACTGCAGTACAGCTATTAACAATAATAAACCAAACCACCTCCTCAATTAAAGGGAAGTAAATGAAAGATACTAGTTTACTTAGACAGAAAAGATTTTGCTGAGTATTTTGAATCAGTGATAGCAAGAAGTTAATCATGATAAAATAATAAAAAAGAGAAAGAAGTCCTTTTTCAAAATGTGAAAAAAATGTATTATTAACAGTAAAGTTTTTTGGGGAGGATTTTGTATGAGTGATAGCAAGAGGTTCCTCTTTGGCCTGTAGTGCAGTAATATTTGGCTGTGTCTTCAGTTTTGAGGTTGTTCATGTCCAAATACAGAGCCTGTTTAGAATTGTCTCTGGAGATTGTAAATCGTCCTTGAATGCTGCTTGCATAATTTATATTACTGCTGTCTGGGCTAATGTTGCCCAGCCATTCAAGCCCTTTTCCTGGCTCTTGACGAACCCAGTGCAACCAGTAAGCAGTAATAGAATTTCCTGCGCTGTTCTGCCCAGAACCTTTACAGGTCAGTCGCAGAGACTCCCCAGGCTTTTTCAGTTCATCACCTTTCTGCATTAAGACAATATCTGACTGGACACCTAAAAAAAAATAGATAAAGGTAGAGTAAACCCAAATTAAAGGATGATTAGACAAAACAATGAGAAATGAAAGCAAAAATATGAAAGAAGAAAGGAAAGCAAAATGACTTACATGATAAAAGAAACATAAACATAGAAATTTGTAAAATGTCCATAACTGTTATTGAAGGAAAGAAAGAAAACATGACAGGTGCAGTTGGAGCGACCTCTCTAGATTTATATGATAAAAAGAAAGTTACCTTATTTGCATATTTATTGCATCAGAAGTGCTGGGATTATTTAAGAGCTAAGAATTTACAAAAGAGAAGCAAAGATATTTAGCAAGTAAATAAGCATTGTTTAAATATTTTTTAAATGACAATATCTTTTGTGAACATATATTTTTTTGTGTATTATTATTGTATTTATAAACAATAAATTGTTACAGTACTTATATAACAGAGAAGGGGTGGACACAATGAAGGACTGAAATATTCAACATATTTTTGATGATCTGAACTTCAGTCCTTTTCATTTGCACAGTTCACATGTGTTATTTATTTGCTTTGCTTTGTACATGTTGGAGGAAAAAAGTCATGTTTTGGAGAAATGCCCACAACAGATGAACCCCACTGCCTCTCCTTTAGGCTGTATTTGTAAAAGAGTTTCTTGAGCTCAGTTCTGGAACTACTGTAACAAAGCAACAGCAGCAATCAATTTCATATTAAACACCAATTGTTTTGGTAATTTCTCATCAAACCTATGGGCTGTAATATTTTGATAGCTCTACATGTACAAATGTAGTGACAGAAAATCAGATTGCTGTGGAACAGATGCTGTAAGTGACCAAATAATCCAAGTAACAAGTGGAAAGCAGAATCAGGGAGGAAAGTAGTTTGTTACACATGTTTCCAGATCTTCAACTTATTATAGTATATTTTTAGTTCATTCAATTCTGCTTATAAATTCAGTGCCATAGATGTTTTACCACTATTTATATTCTGAAACTGCTTTCAATGCCAAGACCATGAGGGATCAAACAGAGTACTGATAGCACTGGACACTAGCAAAGGATGGGACACCAGTTAGTTCAGTTTTGTAGAGTGCTCTTTACTGAGTACATATTCAACTCATAGTCCTTGCACAATTTCTCCATTATAAAGTGATGACCAAATAAATAAACCACACTTTAAGAGAGCAAATTTCAATTTGATTAACAGAAAATGACAATATAACTCCAACAACATTAGTGTGAGGCATGGCCAGTTGACCAAGCCAAGAACAAAATGAAAATTTCAGTTAGTAGCATCCTTAACAATAATTAAAATATATAAGTCAAAGTAACAGTCAAAGTCAGAAAAAGACACATTTCCGATGACTCTTGTGTCCTTGAATTCCAAGGCTCCTCCTGTCACTGTGTCATGTCCTTTGGACAAAAGTAGCAACCAAGTGCCAGAAGAAGAAACCAAGAAGAAAAACAGAACAGAGAAGGCCACTAGCAGTTCATAATAATTGTAATGCTTAAATTTTTGTGCATGTGACTGTGACAATGTGGGTTGGCTCAATACATCCACTTCTGTTTGGGAGCCTCTAAAAAGACATACAATATAACTAGCAAGTCTGCAGTGCTAATCGGGGTCTGTTAAAATACACATGTACCGTGACTGGGGTGAAAGCCACACTGGAGCTACTCAGGTAAATTGTAATAAGTGAGGAAAAACTAAACCTGCATGGTAACTACTTCTTTACTTCAAGTACCTTAAAGAAAATGTGTAAAATGAAATAGGTCTACACTTATTAAGCACAGTCGGGTCAAGCTCCGATTTTTTCAGTAATGGTCAGCTGACAAACACCTTTAGTGCATTAAGAGCGATTAAAGTCAGTAACGATCAGTTGATCATGTTATAAATGTGTGTTCTTCAGTAGTTTTGTTGGGAGTGTGTCCAATGTACAGTGAGAAGGTTTTATTTTAGAAAAAAAAAACAGTTATAATTTCCTGTTCTGTTATACAGTTGAAATTACTGAGGCTGTGTGCACAAGAAAGGTGGAATAATATGTTGCATATAAGTTGATAAATATTTATATGTGTTTATTTGTAGAATTAGCATTTTACTTATTATAACGTTTAAAGAAAAAATAATGGACAAACCGTTTTTTTTTCTCTACCTCCAAAACCAGAGGAATGCTGTTTTTTATGACTGAATTGCTGGCCACATGTGAAAGAGGGGAATATTTTTATCGATTATTATTTTAGACTTGCTTTTCCTTTCATGGCTGGTTGTTTCAAGGATACAGTGTTATAGAAAAAACTGTCCTTCATCTTCAAAGAAGGCAGTCACGGAGCCCAGATGAAAATGCAGAACACTTATTTATTTGCATAGAATTATGCAAATGTCTCAGTTCATTTAGTGTGAGCAATCAAATTAACAATTTAACTTCTTTTATGCTTTTCTAATTACCATCACCTCATCTAAGACATCTGACTGTTAACATGCAGAACTTTATCACCTTATCCAATCAACTAATGCCACTAGTAATTTCTGACTTATGTCGATTCTCCTATTATTTGTTTGTACAGCATCTTTTATCAATAATATTCTCAATATTTTTTTATAATCTGATTTTTACTGAATGCAAATTAATATAAAAAAATCACTCTAGGTGCTACAAGAAGTCAAATGAGCTACATGGTAAGAACATGGAGTGTAGTAAGAACTCAAACTAGTAGAATAGAAAACATACACTGGGTACTGTAGTTAAAGTTTTTGTAAAGAGGAAGAAGAAGGTCAAAGGTTTTGCAGTAAAGAACTGGCTTTGCTATCAAATGTACACCTTAAAGGATACTGTAATAAATTATTGGGCTCTGCCGTCAGACTTGTACAGCAAACAGTGTTGCAATATCAACTTCATGAATGCTTCATCAGATTGCTTAACACTATAATCCCTAAAGCCTACGAAAATATTTGCAATGCCAGGCCACCTTAATTCTGCTCGCAGTTCCACATCAATGCATTAATTGCGCACTGATAAGCGCCTTTATTGCACATAAAAGCACACTTGTTTCATTATACCACTTAATTTGAAAACTAACAGTGTCAGATCAGTGAACGTGACTGAGAGAATAAAACTGGATAATAAAAAAAATACTAATATTTACATATACCATCATTTTACACAGGCTATTAAGACTCAAGTCAAATGTATGTTTTTATTATATAATAGTAATATTGATAGCAGCTCACAATTCAAAGCACTAAATGCAGGAAGGACCCGGGATCAAGCCAGCAGTGTCTTGATAACAAAGCAGCAGTTCTTACCCCTGCACCGGTCAAGCAAGTATTTGATGTTGAATAGGACTCCAAAAGCACTTCTAGAAAAGTCCACCAGAGGGGGATATCACTGTCATCCCCAGCTAGTAAAAAGGGCAAACAAAGAATTATATAAAAGATTTATTTTCAACAAAAATGGCCTGTAATACTTGAAGCTCCAATGAACTCAAAAAGACAAAAAGGAGCTCCCTGAAACAATGAAGCAATCCAAGCACACAAAAAAGTCGCAATACAAAATCCCTTAGGCGAAGTCAAAAAACAGAGCAGAATGTCAAAAAAATCTGATAATTCACAAAAAGTACAAAGCACAGCAAAAGCATAGAAATTCACCAAAATAAAAAAACTCCCTACTGCATTTTAAATGAACTGCCAAGAACTATGGGAAACTCTCTGGATATATTATAGTGGAGTGCAGGTCCTGGCAGTGGTGACAACCCACAAAAAAACATGGAACATAACCAAGGCATAGTACACAATGCAGATTATAAACAAAACAAACATTAACATGAATAAATGATTCAAGAATTATCATTAGGGACATAAAACAAAGATTTGAACACCAGCTGGGGTAAAACACTGACTGAAATATAACACTATTAATCCATACACAAAACTATTATAAACAGTCACTTTCAATTTCAAACATGCAAAGACAATATTAGCTCCTTAATATATGGCCCTACATTATATTTAAACTTAAATGTATTTAACAATTCAAGTTACAGGCCTAGTTGCTACTATGATGCATAGTAGCAAAATAACAGAAAAACCCCAGACAAATGCCCTCTTCACAGCTTTGCTTATTGTTAGACATGCTGTGCATCTTGTACAGCTAACTATGGGTATGGACTTTGAAAAACTGTGCGGTGTGTTGTTTTATATTTTATATTCTATAATTTATAGATAAAAGCTTGGCGTATAACTCAGTAGTGATAAAGTATTGTTACTCATTAAATTTATTTTGAAACATCATTTTTGAAATATCTGCACAACACACATTTGGGTTCCATATCAATAACAGGTTGGACTAGTCTCAGAACACAGAGGAGCTATATAAGAAAGGGCAGAGTAGGCTTTTATTCCTTAGGAAACTGTGTTCCTTTAATGTGGGAAGTGACATCCTTCACATCTTCTATAATTCTGAGGGCAGGTATGATTTTCTACTCTGTGGTCTGCTGGGCTGGTAACATCACTTCAAGAGGCCCACTGAATCAACAACTAATTAAAAGGACAAGCTCAGTTATAGGACACAATCTGGGTCTCCTGGATGTAGAAAAAGAGGACAGAATTAAAACAAAACTGAGTACCATTATGAACAATGCTGCACATCCTCTCTCTGATACACTAACCCTGAGGACTTTCAGCAAACAATTATTTAGCAGAGGTGTGTCAAGAAATGATATGGGGGCTCCTTTATACTAACAGCAATATGTCTGCAAAATGCCTCACTGTGAATGTGACAGTCAAGTAAGAACTTCTTTTGAATTTTCTTGCTTTATAATCATTCTGGTGTGTATTTAGATGAAAATGTGTGCATATGTATTTATTTGCGTACCCATGTATGTATTTATTTATATTAAAGTGCTTCTGTAAATAGCCAAATTTCCCCCAGGGGACAAATACTTCTATCTAGCTATCTATATATTGTAACAAAATAGACAAAAACAAGAGAAAGGTGTTGGTATCCTGCCCGTACACTTTGAAAAAGAATAGAGTCAGAATCAAAACATACATTAATGAAACAGAGTAGTACAAAGGACTGAGTCCAGGATGGGAATGCTGAGTCTGGAAAGTTGGTGGTTTTGATAGCTGGGAGGAAGGAAGAGGAGGGTCTTTGGAGCTGTAACAGGAAGTGACGTCAGGATCTGGGATGTCACCGAAAGTACTGTCTGTGGAGGAACTGGAGGATGGATTAGGCAGGTTTTATGGTTCTCTAGGGAGTTGATAGATAGATAGATAGATAGATAGATAGATAGATAGATAGATAGATAGATAGATAGATAGATAGATAGATAGATAGATAGATAGATAGATACTTTATTAATCCCAAGGGGAAATTCACATACTCCAGCAGCACCTTACTGATACAAAAAACAATATTAAATTAAAGATTGATAATAATGCAGGTAAAAACAGACAATAATGGAACGATCTTCTCAGTCTGTCAGTGGAGCAGGTCAGTGACAGAAGTCTGACAGGAGCCTGCTCAGTGCCCGTCGCTCTGCCACAGATGTCAAACTGTTCAGCTCCGTGCCTACAATAGAGCCTGCCTTCCTCACCAGTTTGTCCAGGCGTGAATAAGTTATCAAGTAGTGTGGTGGACAGTAGAACTTCAAGGACCTTCAAAGCTCAACTTGTTTTGAAAGAAGTAAGTGGTTAACACTGGCGAACTTGGTTGTGCAGACTGGCCTGTTCTCATTTAGATTGCGAAAAATGTGTAAATACTGCCAGCCATGGATAAATTTAAGTCATCCATTCACAGTATTTCTGAAAAAAAATATCATTACACTTACTGTACATCTGCTGAGCTCATGTCAATCATCAGATTTTTTTAAATTTAAAATCAAATAAGTTTTTGTATAATATTTAGTAGTGAATTATATTTTATATTATTAATAATAATAATCTTCAATGGGCTGGCACCTTTTCCTGCTTTGCATCCAATGCTTGCTAGGATAGACTCCAGCTTTGCTTCAAACCTGCTCATGATAAGCAGGTTTAGAAGATGGATGAATGGATGGATAGTGGATTTTATGGGTGAATGAATGTCAATCAGAGCCCCACTGTTGATTAACAAAACAAAAATGCATGATTGATCTTTGCCAAAACAAAATGAGAGAAACCAAAATACTTCTGGAAAAATGTTAATGAAAGTAAAGTAGAGCTCTTTGGCAACACATACCACCAATTAGCTTATAGGTTATGAAATGATGCTTATGAAGGGAAGTATATTTATTAAAAAGGATATGTGTTCTGTAATGTGATGGAGCTTCTTTTTTGCATCTGGGTCTGAAGACCTTGAATGTATTAAGGAAATCATGAAAACAGGATGACCAGGGCCTTTAAGAGGGGAATAAACTACCTGACATCAGAAAATCAGAGGTCCTCTAACAGAACACTGACCTAAAACATAAACCCAAAACCAGAAAAGAAGGATGAAAAAACTGTGTTAAACTGGCCAGCAATGAGTCTTGATCTCAGTATGATTGAAAGCCTTTAGAAAAAGCTGAACTCTATTCTTGAGAAAAGGAATCCGAAAAACATTCAAGAGCAGAACAAATTCCAACTGAAGAGTGGGTGAAATTAGCTCCTTTCTTTCAACCAGAACTTGGCCTCTCTGATTAATTTACAGTATTGATCACAAAGCTGCTCTTTCTAACAGAGTTCTGCAATTTGAACTATTATTATTGCTCGCTGAAGCTGCTCTTCTATCTAGAGATGACTCTGTTTAGTGGATGCAGTGGATTTTCCATAATCGATAGGAGCCTGCTGAGCGCCCGTCACTCTGCCACAGATGTCAAACTGTCTAGCTCCCTGCCAGCAATAGAGCCTGCCTTCCTCACCAGTTTGTCCAGGCGTGAGGTGTCTTTCTTTTTAATGCTGCCTCCCCAGCACACCACCATGAAGAAGAGGGTGCTCGCCACAACCGTCTGATAGAACATCTGCAGCATCTTATTGCAGATGTTGAAGGACGTTAGTACACTTTTCCAACTCCTTATCTGGTCCAGTATGTTTGATTAAGCCCCTTGACTGCCTCCTAAGCGCATGTGTGTGACACTATTTTTGTTTACTTATTGATTGATTGATTGATTGGCTGTAATTATCCTGTGAGTCTGTGTCCTTGTTTTTTATGTTTCTGCTTTGTATGCATCTCAATTTCCCCATGGGATTAATAAAATGTATCTAATCTAATCTATACAATGTATTATTATTATTATTAATCTGTTGTAGCAGAGAAAAACTTAGAATGTCATACACTGCTACTGAGATACATTGAAAACATCTGTTAGGGAACAGTTTTGAGTAGTACAGAGGAAATTGCTGAAAGGGTCTCAGGAATTCCAGGTGCCTGAGTTGTTCTCCTAGTATTTTTTCAGGACAGGATCATAAGCACACCACACTGCATATGCCCCAGAAGGGAATCCCCCAAGGGTTGCAGAAGGTTGCCGTTCTAATAACACCTCTTAGGCCGTTGAGGAAAATGGCATTTCATTATTTTAAAGAAGAGTATCAGAATAAAACTGATAAACAAAGGCAATGTACAAATGAACACAGAAATAAAAATGGCTTACGTGACAAAATAATTATAGAAATGGAAATGTATAACACTGATGTGAGAAAAGGAAACACTAAAGGTAAGGTAGGATTGAACTCACAGCATTTAAATGAATAAAGCACAAATACTCGCATAATTTATATGTCAACTTTTAAGGTATTGTAATGGTGGTGTGTGCATAAGAGGTGGGAGATGAGAGAGAGCGCTCAGCTGACACGACCATGAAGCGCTCCACAGTGCACGCAGTGTTCAGAAACAGTCTCTTTACAAATGAGATAAAGAATTTTCCTATTAGCTCATGCTGCATCTGAGCCCAATGTTGCTTGCAGTGTTCAGAAATAGTCTCCGAGTCTAAGAGCTTTTGTATTAGCTCATGCTGAAAGAAGACTGTTTCTGAGCCAGATATTGTGGGTCCACAACTGAGGTTCACCATGGTGCATATCTACAAATTAAGATGCTTCTTGCTGTGAGTTCACATAGGAACCCTCAATGACATAGGAGGGATTTGTATTATAGATGGGTGGAGTGTAGTGGAGGTGTTGGGCAGAAAAGGTGTGGGCTGAGATAAAGATAGAGAGAGAGCACTCAGCTGAGGTCACCAGAAGGTTCTCTGCTTGTAGTGTTCAGAAATGGCTGTCTAGGAGCTCTTGTATTAGCTCACCCTGAAAAGAGATAATTTTACAGCCAGGCATTGTGGTTTTGCAACTGACCACTAATAGATCCCCAGAGTCCATATCTGCGAAATGAGATGCTACCTGGTGTGAGTTCACAAGAATACCAGGATTATTTAAGAACAGTGAATTTTTTAACATAAGGAACTATTTTAGTGAATACAGTAATCCCTCCTCGATCGCAGGGGTTGCATTCCAGAACCCCCCGCGAAAGGTGAAAATCTGCGAAGTAAAAACCATATGGTCATATGGCTATTTTTATATATTTTAAGCCCTTATAAACTCTCCCACAGTATTATAAACATTCCCCGCACAATTATACAGCATAAACCCTTTGTATTCTCTTAGATATTAGGTAAGATTCGTTGAAATTATGTACATATGTAAACACACCGTTTATATACAGTAAAACCTAAATATTATTTTAAAGATATCACATATGTTACAGCCATTACGACAGACAGGCCACCAGCAATAAATACGTACAATGCAAGAAAAATTGTATACAGTAAAATGTGTGTACAGTGACACTAAACTATGTACATGTAATAAGTACTGTATGTAGAAAATTAATTACGGTTACCCACCAACAATGACACGACGACTTGTCCGATAACGATGAGTTTAATTTTACTGCACAACAAAGGAGAGCGTTACAGCTCTTTTAAAGGAGCCTCTTCAGGCGATTGTGTAGCACCGCCGTTGTTCTTCTTCCAGCAGTCTTCAATCCAAATCCCTACAGCAGATTCCATTCGGACTACCGCCTTATTACATCCACTTACAATTCGTTTTGCGCCCTGGTTAAAGAACACTGCGGCCGTAGATCTTACATGCTTTTCCTCCTTTTTAAATAAAAAGAATCGTGGACTCATTGATGCCATAATAGCATCCTACAGCGGTGTAGCTGTTCCCTATACTTCAGCATATCCAAAACTTTTACCTTTTCGGCAATCGTTAGCATCTTCCGTTTGCACTTGGGCACGGCCCCTGAAGCAGTAGCAGGAGCAGATCGTTTTGGAGCCATAACGAAGGGCTTGACTATGCACAAAGATAAACAAAAAGACCACAAAAGTTAACTCTTTACACAGCGAAACATGTTGATGCTGAATGAGCGAGACGAGACTTCCTGGTTAATGTAGCGGAATTGAATTCGGCACTCCGTCGCTGAGCCAATCAGCACACAGGAACTTAACTGCGTGCTCTGATTGGGTAGCTTCTCAGCCATCCCCCAATAGCGTCCCCTGTATGAAATCAACTGGGCAAACCAACTGAGGAAGCATGTACCAGAAGTAAAAAGACCCATTGTCCTCAGAAACCCACGAAGCAGCGAAAAATCCGCGTTATATATTTAGATATGCTTACATATACAATCCGCAATAGAGTGAAGCCGCAAAAGTCGAAGCGTAATACAGCGAGGGATTCTCAACTGGCCATAGTTCAGCATTTAATTAATGATCAGGTATTGCTGGCTTCCATTTATGTTAATCAGTTTCTATTTTGTTTTCTGTGTGTTTTAACAAATCTGTCTTTATGTGCTGTGGCAAGCGGCTGGGGGTGGTACCCAGCCGGGACGCCCAGAAGGATTGAAAGAGGGACTATGCCTCCTCCAGACCACGAGAGGGCAGCCGCCCTGGATGGTATGGGGACCACGGGAACAAAGCCTGGAAGCTGAACCCTGTAGGGGCCCGTGGTCACCGCCAGGCCGTGCCCGGATGCCAGTAGAGCCCTGGCCCATAGCACTTCCACCACACCTGCCACACACGGCCCGGCGCAGCAGGTGAGCCCACACACGCGCCGCAGGAGCGGCAGGCACACAATCCCGCGAGAGCAACTTGCCCCATGGACTGACACCAGTCTGCAGAAGGGCCATTCCCACCTGATGTGAGAAGATGTCAACGGGCGTATCAGGAGTGCAGCGGGCTCCTACAGGTGCGCCGCCGCTGGAGGGGTCCGGGACGGCATTGTGTCTAGCAAGGCCACACCGAGGACATTTCCTCAGACAGATGGGACCCGGGAGGTAAGTTCCCTGTCTAATGGCAGTCGGCCCTGTGGGGCTGGACTTTGTTCATGTGCTGTAGGCAGGGACTGCCTGGATCCACGTCGGTGGCAGACTCATGCCGATCTGCGGAGCTTCAACAGCGCGGCAACACTTGGAAAAGCTGCGGAGGAGGAGTCACTGCAGCTTCAAAGGCCGCGGCAGCTGCGAGGCTGCCCGGAGGCTCGCCAGTGCACCAGGAGGAGGGGAGACAAGATGGCTGCGGACTGGAAGCCCCTCCCCAAGACAGGCAAAGGATTGAACAGTGTGTGTTGCGTGCCCACTGATGATTTGTTGGAAGCGGGACCAACAAATGTCCATCCCGAGCCGGAGAAGGACCCGATTGGGCCTAAAGAGAGGCCCCACAGGACGCAGTCAGTGGGTGTGACTGACGAAGAGGTAAGTCCACCTCCGGCTGACAAACTGCTTGCTTGCGGCTCTGCGTGAGCTGGAGGAGTGCCTTCAGCCTGCAGAGTCGCTCTTGCAAGTGATACACGTCCTCCGTAGAGGACTGAAGGAGCTGGAGGTGAAGGCGATCACGTCCGTGATGACGCTACAACAGTTGGCAGATCAGCGAGACGCTGGAGTCATCGGCCAGAGGGACGCGGCGGGGCAGGTAAGTGGAACCGGCCCCGTAAAGAATAACGGAGACCCCAGCAAAAACAACCGTGATGTAATACATGATTGGATTCAAGTAGCGGGGGATCCAATAGTGGACGTGGCAGTAAGAGCCGAGCGCGCGGTGAGGGGGAAGAGAGCGAGAGGGCAGGCAGGACACCGGCTGATGAGTGCCGCAGGTCCTAGCACCCTACGCCCCGAGCTGCTCCAAACCGTCACAGCGTCCCAGAGGAAGAGGAGGAACCGAGGGAAGAGAGCCGGTTCCTCCAATAAGGGCGGACGTGAGGCAGGATGCTCACGTCCAGAGGAGGGAAACCCCAAAGTTGGCTGAGATGACGGGTGTGTCCCAACTGTGTCCCAACTAGGGGAGCACGGAACCTGCGGAGGGGGTGCCGAAGGGGCAAATTCCGGGGTGCTGGTTGGAGAGGGGAGCGCTGCCTTTTATATCCGGGTGGATATAAAAGGGGCCGCCTCCCTACATTCGATGGCTGGAGTCGGGAGCGGAGAAAGACAGAGCTCGGAGGAGAGAAATGGAGGTGGACCTAAGGAAAAGGCATTGAGGAAAAAGGCATGGACTTTGGGGTGAAGTGGGTTGTGTGTGTTCACTTTATTGTAAATATTAGCTGTAAATAAACGTGTTGTGGTGCTTTAATGATGTCTACCTGTCTGTGTCTGGGCTGTTTCCCACAGTGTACTAATTCTGTATTTAGTAAGTTGTAAAATCTATGCATTTTACCTGAGAACTTGTCACAACTCTCTGTCCCTGCACTCAGTTTTGAATGCTATAGAAAAATAAACTGAACTGAATTGTACATACATATTTTTCTTGTGAACTGTAAATTGTCAAGGTATTTATAAACATACATTTGTTAGATTTAGAGCACACTGAGTGAAACATTTATATATTTTTGAAAGTTTGGTAATTTTGAGTAAAAAGATTTTCAGCTACAGATACGCAAATCATATCACAGACCTTCACTTCCATTCGTGCCACCTTTGGGCAAGAAGCCCTCCAATGTATTAGATGATGGGAAACTTCGGCTATCCAAGAAGCTTACAGCTATGAAAAACTTGTCTTGTTCCACAGTTTCATCAGGCATGGCTATATATTGCCTTGGATTCTGGTATGTCTAATCAATTTCCTCTGATGATGACTCTTGACAGGAGTTGAAAGCATAAGAATAAAAAACTATATTAAGATAATTATTTCATTTTCTCCCTTTGTGGATTTCCAGCTGCACATCTGTTCAATATTTATAAAACATATATGTTTATTCATTTGAATTTATGTAAAAGCTATGGGAAGAGTCAAGGTTAAGAGTAATGTCCATGCTGGATGTATTCCTCAGATACTCATGTTTATCTTATTTCTGTAAAGCATATACTCATTTGTGGGCGGCACGGTGGCGCAGTGGGTAGCGCTGCTGCCTCGCAGTTGTGAGACCTGGGGACCTGGGTTCGCTTCCCGGGTCCTCCCTGCGTGGAGTTTGCATGTTCTCCCCGTGTCTGCGTGGGTTTCCTCCGGGCGCTCCGGTTTCCTCCCACAGTCCAAAGACATGCTGGTTAGGTGGATTGGCGATTCTAAATTGGCCCTAGTGTGTGCTTGGTGTGTGGATGTGTTTGTGTGTGTCCTGCGGTGGGTTGGCGCCCTGCCCGGGATTGGTTCCTGCCTTGTGCCCTGTGTTGGCTGGGATTGGCTCCAGCAGACCCCCGTGACCTTGTGTTCGGATTCAGCGGGTTGGTAAATGGATGGATGGATATACTCATTTGTGTGTTTGCAGCTACTGTAATATAGTGAAGTTTGATATCGCCTTCATATTATCCATTCTTGGTTGATTATTTTCTTAATTTCACATCAACACTGAGAGCTACACTGTTAGTTTTACATGTTAAAATTCATTAACAATAATTTAGGCAGATTTGGAACAAATTGGAGGAAGCAGAAGTAGAGGAGACAGCGCAGGACATGAAAGTTTCATTTAATTAGGGTATATTGTTGATACTGTATATAGAGTAAAATGCACTTTACAGTGGGAATGACATTGAGCACTAACCTCTGTACCCATCTGTCCATTTATTTTCTGAATATACTTTCAATTTCAGGGTAATAGAGAGTCAGAGTTTATACTGGACACTCTGAATAAAAGGCAGGAACCCTCCCTGGATGGGACAGCAGTCCTTCAAAGTACACTTTCATACCCACACATAGTTTAGCCATGACTAGCAACCTCCCCTGTATGAGTATCTGGAGAAAACCCTGCAGAAACATTCAAACTCCAAATAGCAAGGATAGTAACACTAACTACAGTTCCACCTTTGGTAAGTAAATAATGCAAGCAATTTTATTTTTTGGAAATTATTACTGTGGAGTTCTTAGACTTTATTCATCTTAATTAGAACAATTCAGTTCTTTGTGAATAGAACATTTCTTATTTACAATATAAAATGACAACAAACACAATCCAGTACTGTTATTCACAAATCAATCAGTAAAGGTATGGTGGTTTAAGAATAAAAACATGAGTGAGTAGAAGTGATCTCCATCAGTTTTTGCCTTTCCTGAATCCAGCTCTTTAAATATATCATTAAATGGAAGAAAGCCTATCTCAGCAGCATCAGGCTCAAGGCAGGAACAAATCCCAGCCAGCAAAGCACAAATCAGCACTCTGTGCCAATGTGCTCTTTAAATCAAGTTTGATTAACACCCTGACACAAAATCAGTTTAGAGTTGCTTGCCACTGTAAACATATTTCTGGAATTTAGTAGAAAAATAAATTAATGGGGAAGAATAAATAAAGACTCAAACTGAATGTGCTCATGTTTCACTGACAACGGTGAATTCTGGGATTGACTAGGCAGTAACACTGACCCAATGTCTATATGCCTCCCTCATAGGCACATCAGAATAAAAAAAACGTTTTAACATGTTGCAGTATGTGACACTGTATATAGTACGTGGGGGTTGAACACTGAGAATACAATAATAACAAAAACAAAATAATCAAATAACCTTCACCAACCAAAGTAACTTTTGTGATTGTTTATCTGATAAAGCAAATCTCTTTTTTGCCCTTACATTTTTTCCCTTTATTTCTATTAACAAAGAACTTTTTTTGTTTATCTTCAAACCCAGCCACATGAATGCCTTGTCAGTGAACTGTTGGAGTCTTTCATGTTCCCTTTAGACTAATTTGACTAGAATCATGATACAGTAAGTACCTGACTGAAGACATATTGTGTGCCAGCCGAAAAAATTAAGCTGTGATGCGGTGCCATCTCCTGGTACTCCAGCCTATACTGCTTTACCAGGTGGAGTAATGGGTTATTGTATGCATTTTATAGGACACATTTAGCCTAGAAGTAACTGCTAAAAGAAAGGTACAGCAGTGACTGTGTGTCAACAAAGAGATCCAGTATGGTACAGTTTTCATTGTTAGAATTCTTAACACTTCCTTCCTATGTACTGTATTGACAGTTTTTACTTGCTTTTCAAGATTTTTAACCAGGCAAAACTGTCTTAATACTTTTTATATTATATTATATAATATTATTCAATAATTATTTTTTATATTATATCATTTTATTAAATTTTTTGTGAGAACTGCTTTCATTGGAGAACACATTTGGCTTTTGGTGCTCTCCATGTGTATTTTCTGTGTACCAAGGTGCTGGGCTTCTCGTGTTTCTTCCACGACAACCCACACAGTGAGTGCTTACAAAACAGGGTAAGCTACTAAACTAGTTTTCACTTGTACCCCAAAAACTATTAACTCCAATGATCTTTGCCTTGTACCCTGCAAACACTCTTAAAAGTGCAGGGAACCATTCTGAAAGCTAATTTCAAAAAAGAGATTGTTCTGTCTCTTTCTGTGAGGTGTGGTAAACTGCTATTCCTTTGCATTAGATTCTTGAAATTTTCAGTGATGAGACACTTGCAGTTCCATGCTAAACAGAGAGTTGAGGCACCAAATAGATAGACTGAGCTGTGACAATGTAATTGAGTGATTATGTTACACCAGTAACAGCGCACTGCACGATAACATGCAGTGAATCCACTTGACTTGAGCATTCCTAGTTTTCATCCTCTTTCTCTGTATGTTTAGCATTCGTTTGCTCAGAGGTTGATTTGCTGCTTCCTGAGCAGCTCTTCTTTTCTTCAGCCTAGTGGCCCGATTCTTCTCTTCTTTCTTTGATGGCGAAGGTGTTAGGGGTGAGAACAGCACCTGTATGCATGCGCCACACGGCCACCCTGCTGGCC
Organism: Erpetoichthys calabaricus; assembly: GCF_900747795.2. Classification (NCBI taxonomy): domain Eukaryota; kingdom Metazoa; phylum Chordata; class Cladistia; order Polypteriformes; family Polypteridae; genus Erpetoichthys; species Erpetoichthys calabaricus. The sequence continues at coordinate 33,592,254 of NC_041395.2, forward strand.
TCTGCCGATAGTTGATTCTACAGTAGAATAAAATAAAAATAAAAAGTGGAATAACCTTGGATGTCAATCATCACCCTGAAAGTGGATAGTAGACATCATGTAGTATATGTGTAACAAATTTCAGGTCCATAGTTCAAACGGTTTGCGAGCTACAGGTGATTTAAAATCCTGAACAGATAAACGGACAACCACAATAGTGTATTATGCAAGAAGATATTTATACACTTTTTATAAATTACTGTTTTATTCTAGTTATAATGGGGATAAAACTTTTATGTTTTTTAATTTTCTTAAATAAGACTTTTAATACTTTTTACTGTGTTTTTATTTTAGGGTAATTAAGAAAAGATGTATCCTTTCAGTGAATAAACTGTGTGACCAAACTATAACTTGTCACACACGTGCGATTAGGAGGCAGTCAAAGAGCCTAAAGGTGAGTGAAATATCGTGAGATATGGGTGTCACATGGTGCTTACCTAAATCTCTTCTCTTTACAGAAAACCAGAGGAAAAATAATTGCCCCGATTCCGGGTTCAAGATGGCCGCCGATTACGTCACTTCCAGCCATCTTCACTAACCTCACTTCCGACTCTGCAATATCACATCACTTCCGACTCCTCCTGATGATGTTATTTCCGGTTCCTGTTTTGATGCCAACCATTTCCTTTTCCCATAATCCTTTCTGTATTTAAACAACCATGTTTCAATAGTAAAACGGTTATTTGTTCTGAATTTAAAAAGACTTGTGATCATTTCTTTATTTTGATATTGTCTTAGGGCAATATACGGGGACGGTCCCCAAACCTTTTTTTTGTGTCTTTTGAACTTATTTTTGAAAAAACTTTACAAACTACTGAATATTACATGGCTCCTCAGGGGAATATAACATTACTTATGACTGTGTGTATTTAAATGAGTTTAGCAAAAAGCTCTTTGAGAGTAACAGATGCAGGCACATGTCAGTTTAGTCCTGACAGGCAGGCAATTAGTTTATAGATATTGAGGACTAATTGCATCATACTGTCAGGAAATGTGACAGCAGAGGGATGAGAAGAACTTGCAGATTAATTGTGAATGAAGACAAGGCTTAAGGGCTAGCTAGAAAGGTAAAAGACTTAGAAGACATTGTGGGTCAAGTTTGAGACCACTTTAGAAAAGGGATCCAATACATTTATTCTTCTTTTGAATCATCAGCTAAACAAATTGATGGAAATAATATTGTGTCGATTTCAGGGATGTTTTTACGAAAATAAGATGAGAACTCTGGGAAAAATATGCAAATATAACTAAACATTATGAACAAGTGTCATTCTATTAGAATATTAATCTTTAAACTCGGATAAACTAACCAGGGTTGGCATGGTGGTGCAGTGTTAGCGCCACTGCCTCTCAGTCAGGAGACCAGAGTTCATGTCCCAAGTCCATCCTGCATGGAATTTTTATTCTGTCCCCGTGTTTGTGCTGATTTTCATCTGGCTGCTCTTGTTTCCTCCCACAGTCCAAAACACATGACAGGTTAGGTGGATTGGTGATGTTTAACTGGCTTGTTTAATTAATGTGTGGTTTGTGCATGAGTGGTTTAAGCAGGGTTTCTTCCCTTGAGCAGTGCCGACCACACGGTGCTTACTAACTGGGGTTCCAAGACACAAATTCAGGTTCACGCTACATATGGAGAGCAGAAAGGAAATGTCTTAGCCAGTAGAGTCAATTGAGCTCCTTCAGATCAAGTGAGTAATCAGGCTTCTGGCTGCAAGGGTACCTCTTCCTTGTAGTGGTAGTCAGGTAAAAGCTTTACAGCAGTGTTGGTACAACTGGTCTGTGTGAGTTTTTAAGCAGTTTGTAATGCACATTTATTATTTGTGGCTTAAATATTGACAAAACATTCCTTGATTGGAAAAACACTTTAATGACGCCATAGGAGTGCAGGTTGGGCCCCAACATAATGTTTTGTTGTAGTTGTATAGTTATGCAATGAGATGCAAGCCTAGATGGTGTGAAGTTTTCATTTTCCATGCAAATGACAGTTGTGCTAACAGTTCAGATTGCTCCCCTTGCTTGTAAGGATTCTTTTAATTTTTGTGTGTAACTGCAGTAGAGATGCTATTTATAACAAATAAAAAGACTTCTGCAAGCTGTGGAATGGACAGGAAGGAAACTGTTTTTTTAACATCTAATAAAATGTACTATTTTTTCCTTAGTTTTGTTGTATTGCTGAGCATTTTGTATAAGTAGTAGCATGACATATCTTGCAGTGTGCCTGTAGAACAATAATATTCAGCCGTGTCCTCCGTTTTTAGACTGTTAATTCCCAAATAGCCAGCCTGTTTAGAATTGTCTCTGGAGATTGTAAATCTTCCTTTAATGCTGCTGGCGTACAGTGTAGTGCTGCTGTCAGGGCTAATGTAAGCCAGCCATTCAAGTCCTTTTCCAGGTTCTTGTCGATACCAGTACAAGTAATAAGCAGTAACTGTATTTCCAGTACTGCCCTGCCCAGAACCTTCACAGATCAGTTGCAGAGACTCTCCCGGCTTTTTGACTTCATTACCTTTCTGTATTAAAATAATAACTGACCAAACACCTAGAAAATCAAAAGAGAATTAAAAGGACATGCTATGGGTGAAGAAATATGGATATTGATGTGTCGGGATGGAGGACTATGAAAGAGAAAGTAAATGGACTGTGTGAAGGGGGATCTAGGAAAGTAAGGGGCATCAGGCAAGGAAATATACAACAGACAAGAGTGGATGAGACTGGTCCAGTATAACAACCCCACATGAAAGTGGGAAATGCTTTTAGAAGAAGAAGGAGTGAAGTAAAGCCAAACTACAGAATATTTTGATATAAAAAATGAAGTAAAAACAAAATGAAACTTAAAGGAAAGTTACTTACATGACAAAATGGTCATAAACAAAACAGTCTGTAAAGTCTGCATATCTGTTATTGAAGTAAATAAAGAAATCACTAAAAGTATGTTAGGACCGAACGCTTGAGATTTATATAATAAATGTAAGATCATCTCATTTGCATAATTTCTACATCATAGATTATTTTAGAACTGAGTAACAGAAGGAAACATATTTAGCAAATAAAACTGCCCTGTTTTAATCCCTTCCTATAAAAGAAAATATCTTGTTTTTTCTTGTAAATGGTCAAAATGCTTAGGAAAAATAATTTGCCATAGAACTCTTATACAACAGAACGCAATGAAGACCTGATACATTTCAGATACTTGCTTTTCTTGAGTAAAAATATATAATCTTTCAAATATACCCAGTGCATTTATTTTATTTGTATTGTTAGGGTACAAGCTGCAGTAAGAGTCAGGTTTAGCCGAAATACCCACAACAAATGGACTCCTCAGCCTCTCTCTTTGCCCTATTTTTGCAAAATAAAGAGTTGATTTTTGGAACTACTGTAACAGGGTAATGTCAGCACTTATCTTCAAATTAACTATCACAGGTGAATTGTTTTCCATTTCACATTAAATCTGTGTCCTACGCGGTTCTCGTAATATTACACCCTAACATTTGCCAACAACAAATTATGTTGGAGACAAAAGTGACTGAATAATAATAATAAAAATAATAATTAATTACACTTCCAGTATAGTGTTTTTCTAGCCTATTCAAAGCACAATGGGTAACCTTCAACCAACACCAATATGCAGCATCCACCTGGATGATGGGTCAGGTCTGGTCAGGTCAGCCATGGGACAGCAGCCATTTTAATGTCAGTACAGTCACTAAACATCAACTATAAGATTATGAAGGGATGAGAGAGATATTTAGCCAATAAGGGACAAGGAGAAACTTTGGGGTCCAGAATGACCAGGCCATGGTGGGCAACATAGACAAAACATTGGGATACACCCTACTCTTTTCAAAAGATGCCCAAGGATCTTTTATGACCACAGGATCTTGGTTTTATGTATCATCTGAAGGATGGTGCCAATTTTTACAGCACAGTGTTCTGGTCATTGCACTCAGGCATTGGGGCCCACACAAAAACCACAGGGTAAGTGTCACCTGATGGCCTGCACCAACATCTTTTCCATTAACAACCCAAGCTTTTCCTAGATAGTGTTCCACCCAAGTATTGGCCGGTCCCAAACTTGCTTAGCTTCAGGGGAATTCTTCTTGATCTGAAGTGCAGGTGCAGAAGCAGGAATGAGAGCAGAAATTGTTACACAGGTCTCCAATTTAACTCTTATCACAGAACATTGTTAGCGCATTTAGTTCTATTTTAAATATGGATGCCATTGACCTGTTGCCACAATATCTGTTCATGTTCTTATTTTCTAAACTTGCTTTCAGTTTCTACATCATGAGGAGGCAGAGGATTTAACACTAAACACAAAATAAGGAGATGGAGATGGAGCTCCAGTTCATCACAGAGCAAGTTAACTTCCATATCCACGTATATTCAGACTAGGCCAGGGTGGTCTGCTCAATTAATTCAATTCATTTCAGTTCAGTTCAGCTTTGTATAGTGTTCTTCACTAAGAACAGGCTCAGAGTTCTTATGCAAGTTTTCAGCTATAAAGCACTTACTATAATAATTAATAATAATAATACTATAACAATGAAACTGTTCACCATTTACATAAATAAATATCTAAATTAAAGTAAACACATATTAAATTTTCAACTGATTAACCTAAAATGACAATACAAATCCATTAACATCATAATTGAGATATATGGTCAGTTGATATTGTTGTAGACAAAACCAAGAACTCCACTTAGCAGGATTGCTAGAAAAAATAAATCTTTCAGGGTACATGATTGGCTGTAATAGACAAAGTAAGAATTCGCTGTGAATCTCTCAGAAAAATGAGATTAATTAACTAAGAAATGCAATTATTGGATTTGGGAGCAGGCAGAGACTTGTCAAAGAACTAGCAATGATGTGAGGTGGCGTGCTCTTTCAAACAAAATCCAAAAATTAGGTCTCTAAAGTAGCTGGGGGGTAGGCCCTCAAAATGGGTAACTAGCCAGTATACTATTAAATCCTCAGAATTATTGCAGAAAGTCCCACAAATGACAAAATGGTCAAAGGAAGAAAATTTATAAAATAAAAGACCTCTTTTAGACAAAATGCTCTGCAGCACAAAAAGCTCAAAGGAGCACAAATGGCCCAGAAAGAGTTGCCTTAACAAAATAGGCAAGCCACTGACAAAAACTCCCAAAAACATAAATCCAAAGATAGAGGTCAAAAACATAGCAAGAGGTAAAAAATTAGTTGATCAAAAATAGCATAGCAATAAAAGAACAGAAACTAACCAACACCTAGTGCATACTGTGAGGCCACAAGTCTCACTGTTCTGCGGACACAGCGTGAGCAGCAGCTGGTAGATGGTCTGCATTGCATGTGCTCACTCACTCTCTCTCACTGATGGCGGCCTTTAAGTATGTGTATTAAAAAAGATGTACTGTAACATGTAGGTTCATGTTCCTCACATTCTCCATCTTGTTTCCAGGCCACATCTTTCCTCCAAGTTGTTTACGAGTGCATGACTTAACCTCTCAACATTGAAAACAGCACGCAGCATTGGGTTGTGCAAAGTTGCTTTTGTTTATGATGGCCAGTGCAATTTTCTACACTGTGGTGTGCTGGGCTGGTAAAATCACTTTAAGAGAATCCCACCTAATCCATCCATACATTATCCAATCCTCTATATCCTAACTACAGGGTCACGGGGTCTGCTGGAGCCAATCCCAGCCAACACAGGGCGCAAGGCAGGAAACAAACCCTGGGCAGGGTGCCAGCCCATCGCAGATCCCACCTCATCAACAAGCTAATTAAAAGGGCAGGCTCGGTGATTTTAACACATGTTGGACCCCCAGAGGTCATAGCAAAGGAGAGGATTAAAACAAAACTTGAGTGTCATTATGAATAATGCAGCACATTCTCTCTCTGGTACAATATCACTGAGGACTTTCAGACAACAAATTATTCAGCATACGTGTGTCAGGGGGCTTCTTTATACCAAAAAGAATACATCTGAAACATACCTCACTGGGGAGATGTTGAGAGCAGGAAAGCTCTCTGGTACTTAAGTCCTGAGATGACAGGGAGTAGAGAATGATTGACTGCACTCCTGAATGGAGTTGCAAGTTGCATGAGAGCACTAGGGAGGGAGCAGCTGCATGGCTCAATGATTGGCTGCCATTTGGAGCAACCTTTACTCCTATAAGACAATGTTGGCAACTGTTTAATTTTCCTTAGAGGGGCTTTATTTTTGCTTACAGGCTATTCTAGTTCCTGACCTGTGTTTTTGTAAGTAGCATTCAAGCCTATTAGTACCCTTGCAGTCTTAAAGAAGGATCGCCTTGTTATTCTTGTAGGATTTTTGCATCAATACATTTCTTGTTTGTTTCATTTATTTTCATCATTAGATACATGGGTTTAGTGTTTATGGGTCTTTTCACTGTATATATTTTTGCAACCTGATCAAGAAATCCAAAGCATTGTTGTAAATAAAATATCAACTTCATTTAGCATCTGGTCTTTTGTGGTTGGTCCTGAACTACTAGCAGGCCTCTTCCTCCCAGAGGTGGGCTGTGACAGATACAATTTATAGCAAGGATTTGTGTGTTCCCTCAGTCTTTATAGGAATGAGGGCATTCCCTTGATGAAGCTGGACAGGTGGCCCTGCCTCTTGGGGAACCACCCACAAAATACAATAATATTAAAATTAAAAGAAAAGAATCAAATATAAATTAAAAAGAAATTTGAACATAACCAGGGGAAGAACCCTGGCTGAAACATAGCAGGCAGGTTTAAACATATTGAAAGAAACAAGAATTACAATTGCCAATACCAAGACAAAGTCCCAAAAAATCAATAGTCAAAAATTTGTATTTACCAAACTAGAAGTTTGAAAGCCCTAACAAAAAAAAAATTATTGAATTTATTAAAGTAACATTTTCAAGTTACATTTTATACAAACAAGTCAAACTTAACAAAATTCAATTCAATTCAACCCACACCCAAGAGAAGCAGAGGAAGGCCAACAGCCAGAGTAAAACTTTAAGAGTAGAAAAGAGGGAAGAGAATCTACTTATTCAATATAAAAGCTTATTCTAAAGCTAAGATAAGTCTGCTTGCTAAAAGTGAAGACTGTATGATAGGCATTTAAAGATTTTGGTCTAGAATGATGTTAATTTGATGCATGCCCAAAACATATGGTCCAATGAGGCTGGAGCACGATTGCAATATTCGCAGGTTGGATCTTGCCCTGGAAACATTTCAGACAATTTTAAATGATGTACTCGATAAAAGAGTTTAAGTTCAATAATTGTATGCTTTGTGCATATGGAGCTCCAGTGAATTCCACTCCTTTTCTGAAATGTTGAGTAAGAGATCCTTTCCCACTGTACTCTGGAATCTTTGAAAGGAGGGTACTTTAAAATGTCTTTATATTTTATAGAAATGCTGTCTGAGTCCTCAAGACTGATCAATATTTCTTCTGGAATAGAAGTTAGTAGGAGGCGAGGAAAATTGGGAATATTTTGTTTAGCAAAGTTTCTAATTTGGAAGTCCTGAAAAAAATGTGTTGATGGGAAGCTACATTTGAGGTGTAATTGTTCACAGTATGCAAAGACATTATCTATGTACAAATGTCTAAGTGATTTATGTTTTCCAAATGTTAAAAAATGTGTAAGTTTGAGAAGGTGGAAACAGGTGGTTATCATGTAGAGGTGACACAAATAAAAGCCTCTCTATCTTGAAATACTTCCTACATTGATTTCGTATTCTGAGTAAATGAAGGACAATTGTGTTGTTAGTATGTTAATATTCAATCATAACCTAATTTATTTGGAATTCAGAAAACATGCTAATTTCTTATAAAATTATCTGTTAATGTACATGGGGATGCTTTCATATAAAAAAAGAAACTTAGGGAGGATTTTCATCTTGACAGTGTTAATTCTCCCTGCTAAAGTGAGATGGAGTGTAGACCATCTGTGGATGTCTTGTTTAAATTTTTCCATTCAGACAGCAACATTTTGTTGAAAGAGAACTTTAAGTTTACTTGTGATTTGTTCCCCTAGATATTTAAACTGATCTGAAAAAAGGGAAAATTTCTAATCTAATGTTGTGTGATAGAGAGTTCACTGGAAAAAGCACACTATTATCCAAATTAACTTTGAGTGCAGATATCTTTTGAAATTCTTCTAGCTCTGTTAAGACTGCAGGCACAGTATTTTGTGGATATGATATATATAGTACCATATCATCTGCATATAGTGATATTTTCTTTTCAAGTCCTTCTCTGATAATCCCCTTTCTCTCATGAGCATTTCGAAAATGAACTGCCTATGGCTCAATGGCGATTGCAAATAGCAATAGTGACAGGGGGCATCCTTGTCGAGTATGACGTTCTAGTTTGAAGTAGTCTGAAACAATGTTGTTAATATAAACATAAGCTTCTGGACTGGCATATAGTAGTTTGATCCATGCGCATATGTTCGGGCCAAACCCAAATTCGTGCAATGTGGTGAATAGGTAGTAAGATCTTATTAGCCTTCTATCCGTGTTTATAGTAATGATGTCACAATTTAAAAATGAGTTGCTGTGTTTCTTTTCTTGTCAAGAGGTTGCATTCTGAATACAAAGCTTGTCATTTCCAATAAAGTGCCTTATTTTGGAACCTGGAGTGTTCTTGATCTATTCTGGTAATTTTGCTGATTAACTCTGATGCCTTCTTATTTTCCAATTTATTTTTGAGGGAGAGATATAAAATAATCCCAAAGTATTCCTGCTGAGATTTCTGAGGATATATTTGTTTCTAAAAAATATCAGTTTGCTTGGATATAAATTCTATACAGTTCTCGTGAGCTAATAAAAGTGGGTTAAGATGTCATCTGCGAGATGAGTAGGTGGGGCATAATGATTTGAGCTCCATTATCAGAGGGGCGTGGTTGGACATAACAATAGCGTCATACTTGCAAGATTTGATAGTGGGCAAAAGAAAAATAAAAAAATGATAAATTCTTGAGTAACAATGATGTACTGGTGAGAAGAAGGAATATGCTCTTGAGTTTGGATTTAGAAATCTCCAAGGGTCTGATAAGTTGTGGTCAATTACAAACTGTAATTCTTCTTGCAGTGTTAGATGTTATCACCCCTGTGGCTGAAGACTTATCCAAGTCTGGATTTAAAAGACAATTAAAGTCTCCAGCCATTATAATTTTATGAGTGTTCACATTAGGAATGGATGCAAATATGTTTTGAATGAAATCTCTATAATCCACATTGGGTGCATACATATTTATCAAAATCACTTTAAAATGGAAGAAATTACCCTTAACGATCACATATCGCCCTTCATAATCAGATATTACATCTGATACTACAAATTAAATTGTTCTATGTATTAAAATTCCTATACCTCTAGTTTTCTTTGCATAGCTGGAATGAAATATTTGGCCAGTTCAATCTCTTTGCAATCAAAACTGATCCTTGCTTAATAAGTGGGTCTCCTGTAAAAATACTATCTTAGTGTTTAGACCTGTTAGGTGAGAGAATACTTTCTTTCTTGTTAATTTCATGATTGAGACCTTTGACATTCCAGCTCACAAAGTTCACTGTTTTACATTAAGATAGTATATTATTACATAAGATAACTTTAACCTTAATTTCCAATTTTGCCAGGAGTTATTGCTATGAAGCCTATTGTTGTTTTGGCACTTAGAATTGTAAGGATTAAAAGGATAGCTTAGAAATAGCTTGCTTCCCCCACAGCCCCCCTGCCCCACATTTTGTCTCCCCACGTGAGGCTAGACCACTCTTCACGAAGTCTCAGTCCTCTGACATACCTAGAGACAGAGCACATCCAAAACAGAACAAGCCCCCCAGCAGCGGTGTAAAAAGGATTAAAGTAGAGATATTTATTGGCAATACAGCCCAAATACTATAACCTAGAATATAATCTTAAACAGTCCCAAAAGAATAAAGAATAAAAGGGAATGATATTAAAAGGTACCCATGGAAAAGCAGATAACGTATGATAGTAAAATCCTAATACAATAAATCAAGGGTATGATGTTAAACAGTCCCATTTGGGGAGAAAAAAATATATAATTATAATAACAATGTAAAAAATAGCCAAGAAGGAAACAGAATGTACACTTATGGCAAAAGTCTCATTGAAAAGAACCAAATTGCAGGTAAAATCTTCTTTGCCATGCCAGGACAGTATTTAACCCAAATAGCATTTCAAACCTTGAACTTAAACTTGGGGCCCATTTAAACTTAGATGAAGCTTTAGCTGTCTTTTCCGTTTCTTTCTGAGACTCTTTTCTGCTTCTCATGATCATGGGTTCAGTAAATACAGGATACCCTGGGCTAATGGTAGAAAAAAGTAAAATAACACAGCTGTTAACAGAGACGTCCATCTCCCAAAATGGACGAGACCAAAAATAAAATTGCAAAAACTCAATAGTCAAGTTTGAAAGCCCTAATAAAATGATTTTAAAACAATTCTTAAGTGTTTTTGCATTTATCCCAAAGCTAGGATATTGTTGATCTGCCATAGTTGACATTGCAAGAATATTTGTATGATAAAGGATTAGGAGATTGCAGAGACAATAATCTTAGTTAACTCATTACGAGAAGTACCTGATTGAAGACATAAGCAACTCTCAAAAGATGAAAGCTGTAAGATGGTGCCATCTCTTTACAGTCCAACCAATACTGATTTACCCACACAAATGAAGACAGGTTAAGATGCAAATCAGTATCACCTTGTGTACAAAAAACTGTTGAATTGTGGGACACTCAGCATATTCGTGTAATGATGTAATGTTTTCAAACACAAGCATTCTTATAATTTTTATTTTGAATCTTGGTTAGTAGAGCCAGATAAATCTTTCACCTAATAGGTGGCCAGGTTCTTACTTATGTGACTAAAACAGATACTCAGGAGAGTTATGTATTTTTGTGTATATAATGGTGAACTGTGTTTCTTCTTCTTAAGGCTTGTTTGAATACCTCTGATTGTCACATGACGCTGACAGCACCATAGTGAAAAGACAGCAGAACAGGCTCTGAGGCAACCCTGGAGTTTTTAATTCTCATTTTCTTAATTTCTTCCATTGTCCTATTTACACAAGTAGAAAGAATGACCCGTGATAATATGATTGGGTAGCCTTTATATAAATGTATATACTGTACATGAGCTACTGACAAACTGAAAATTCTGAATGGGGTCAAGACGATTTCCATTGCTCTTCAGAAGAGTCTTTCCAAGCTAAGATGGCTGCAGCGAGAGTATTCAGGTTCCTGGGGCTGGGGTGGCTATAAAATGAGGTAAGCTGAGGAAAAGCGCTGTTCACAATTTTTGAAAATATTAAAAAGTAATTTTGTGTGTGTAACTGCTCCAGATATTCTAAACTGCCTGCAAGGCAAACATTTATGAGAAAGAGCCCTCTCTCTACTAACTGAGGATTGAAAATAAACATGCTAACAGGTCCACTTTCAAAACTTCATATTGGAGTTTGAGGTCTAGGTGAAACCATCAGTTACGGCATGGCTGTTCAAATGCAATAATTTTTTTTCTCTCCGTACCTTGGATTTCATGCATTCTCTACAGCAATCGCTTATTACATCTGCAGCAATCATCTACAATGGTGAGACACATATTTAAAGCTTTACAGTGTAACTGGGTTCTTTTTACTTGGGAGGTGCATTCTACAGTGTACCCAGATTGGACTCCCAGGTCACAAACACAGGTCTGCACCGTTAACAAGTTTCTCTCAAAAGTATATATATATATAAAAAAAAAAAGTCAGAATGCAGAAAGAAACTGCGTCAGCCAGTAAACTAAAAGTAACTCCACCAGCTCAAGTGAGTAATCAGGCCTCTCTAACTGTGATGGTATCTCATCTGGGCAGTGGGAGTCAGCTAAAAACTTTATAGCACTTTTGGTAGACATATCCAATTTACTGGTGTCTTCACCTCTCTGCCTGCCTGGACTAACATTTTTAAACATCTCACATTAATGGAAGTTATGGATTTAAATATTGAGAGAACACTCCTTGTTTTGGCTGAAACACTTCAATAACTCCAAAGGAGTTGGCGTTGAGTATACCCATAGTCTTTTTTTAGATTACATAGTTTTTGCACTTCTGTCTTTCTAAGGCATAACGTTTTTGGCATGCCATTCTTTACTTCCTCTGGAGTCCATCTGGCTCGGTGGTTAGGCAGGGAAAAAGAAGCCTAGCATGTATGAAAGTTTGCACTTTAAGCCTAAGAATAGTTCTGCAAAAAAACTCAAGTCATTCTGCTTGTTGCATTCTAAACTAGCAACACTTTCAGTTTTAATTTTGACTATAACTGTAAAACAGATTCTTAAGAATAAACAGCAGTTCTGTTTTGTTTTGCTTAAGTTTTTGTTTATGTGTTTTATATGTGCTCCTCAATTTGTGGGAAAGTAAGGAAAGATGTCATTTTTAAACATTTGACAAAATGTTTTAATTCCCTTTTAAGGGAGGGGTTTGGACAAAAATTATTTTAGTGGAGATTTTGTGTGAGCGAAAGCAAGAAGTTCCTTATTGTGCCTGTAGTGCAGTAATATTTGGCTGTGTCTTCAGTTTTGAGGTTGTTCATGTCCAAATACAGAGCCTGTTTAGAATTGTCTCTGGAGATTGTAAATCGTCCTTGAATGCTGCTTGCATACTTTATATTACTGCTGTCAGGGTTAATGTAACCCAGCCATTCAAGCCCTTTTCCAGGCTCTTGTCGAATCCAGCTCAGCCAGTAAGCAGTAACAGAACTCCCAGCACTGTTCTGCCCAGAGCCTTGACAGGTCAGTCGCAGAGACTCTCCAGGCTTCTTGACTTCATTATCTTTCTGAGTCAGGACAATGTCTGACCGGACATCTACAAAACAAAAGAGTTTTAGAAAGACATGATGTGAACAACATCAGCCAAAATGTGCTGGATTCATAAAAATGAAAGAAAAGCAACTTACATGATAAAACAGTCATAAACATGAAAAGATATGAAGTCTCCATAACTGTTACAGACACGAGGAAGAAAGGCACAGTAGGAGTGATCTAACAAGACTTATATGACAAAAATAAAGGAGCCTTATTTGCATAATGTCTTCATCAGATATGAGGGGATTATTTAAGAAGTGAGAACTTAAGTAACAGAAGGGAAAATATCCATCAAATATGAATGCATTGTTTTCAGGTCTTTTTTTTTAAATGAAAATATTTAATGAGAACATATATTTTTCTTGTAAATAAATAGTTAAGTCCTAATAAACATTAGTCACAGTCCTTATTTGAAAACGTGGAAAACACAATGATGAATAGAAATGTTTAACTCGTTTTGTCAATATTCTCTTTAAAACAAAATCGACACGCTTATCTTTTAAATTTATACAACTCATATGTAGTTGTTTATTTGTGTAATCTGAGGAAATTATCAGCACAGATTAATTCCTTAGCAACATTTTTTGTGTATTTCTATAAAATAAAAGACTTTAGTGTTTATTTAATAATTAATGAATAATTGTCTTTAGAACTGCTGTAAAGTAATGGGTTTTACACAATGCAAATGTATTTGTGCATTTCTGTATCCCATAGAAAACTACAAAAGGCTATTTATGTAAAATAAAAGACTGAAGTGTTTATTTAATAATCGTTTGTAAAGTAATAGGTTTCTTTTTACCTTCATTTTAATCACCCTCAGTGGCGTTTTTGCCATTTCACATCAAGACTGGGTGTTGCACTTTAGTGGAGGCTTTACATGTTAAAATGCTGAGACAGTGAATGACATCGGTCTGGGACAACAAAGAAGGCAGGGGACACTACAAAGTTTACCACAGAGCTCACAAAGTGAGGCCTCATAACCTTGTAAAGATTAATACTAACCTGGGTTTAACAGCAGTGTGACACTAGTGGAAAAGGCATCAAGAACCACACATGACATCTTTTCAGGGCTGTCGATGCAATATTTGTAAGAACTATTTTGTTGCATACACATACATTAGTTAACACAATTAGTACCGAATAATTAAAGTGTTTGTGATTTGTTAACTAGTCTTTAACGTTTAATTCAGATAAAGGAAATATAACAAAAAGGACCACTACAAATAATAAAGGAAAAAAAGCCAAAATGGAAAAGCTGTCAGGCTAGGATAACGAGATTCCTTTCTCTTTCTCAGGTTATAGGAAGCTGAATTCCTTCAGTGCAGTCCTCAACTAACCACCTGCTTACGGATCTTTCAGACTTTATAGGTAGGAAACTGGAAAGTGTGGAGTCAAATTGTCCTCATTGGGGTCTTCTCAGTATTGTGGAAAGAAGAAAGTGGAGAAGGTTAGAGCAAATACCTTATATGCCGAATTATGAGAGAGCTCTCCTTTATGATGTTGAAAAACTTCAGTAAGTCCAAAGGAGTTGGGGTTGAGCACACTCATAGTGTTATTCAGATTTAGGCAGTTTTTACTCTTCTGTCTTTTCCTGGCACAAAGTTTCTGCACTTCCCCTGGAGTCCCTCTGATTGTGTGGTTATGCAGGGAAAGAGAAGTCTAGCAGGTATGAAGCTTTACTCTTCAGTCCTAACAATAGTTCTGCAAAAAAATTCAAGTCTTTCTCCTAGTTTTTTTGCACTCTAAACTGGCAGGTTTGTGAAATGTGTTTTTGCTTAATGACTGCGACTTCCTTAAAAATTGTGACATTCTGTTTTAGTTTTGCTTCATAACTGTAAAATAGATGCAAATTCTTAAGTTATGCAAAGTATGGGAATGGCGTACATTTTAACAAAATGTACTGTTTTGCTTTAGGTTTTTTTTTTTTGTTTTTTGTTTATACATGTTCACTAAAATGATAAAAAACAAAAAACATTCCTCAGTTTGTGGGAAGGTAAGGTAAGATGTCCTTTTTTAACATTCGACAAAATGTAATTGCACTTTTTAGAGGGGGTGGTGGGACAAAAAGGTTTTTAGTGAGGATTTTGTATGAGCCACAGCGCCTGTAGCTGCTGAAATATAAGGTGTAAGACGCATGTCAAAAGAATTCTCAGAGTCCAAGAGTTCATTTTAAAGATATTTAGTGAAAGTTAAAAGCGAATAATCCAAACAAGAATAAAAGAAAAAATAGTTACACACGTAGAATAAAAGACAAAAAAAGGAAAAAATGTATCTTCTATAAACTTAGCTTTTCTTGAAAGACTTTAGTTATTTCTATAATTAAAGATTCTTAATTTCTTCTTCTGTACGCCTTAGCATACGGTGCGGTACTTAAATAAACAAGTTTTCT
The DNA here is from genome assembly GCF_900747795.2 of Erpetoichthys calabaricus. Lineage (NCBI taxonomy): Eukaryota > Metazoa > Chordata > Cladistia > Polypteriformes > Polypteridae > Erpetoichthys > Erpetoichthys calabaricus. The sequence goes on from NC_041395.2 coordinate 33,607,529, forward strand.
TTACTTGTTATTTCTCACTTTCAAAGAGCCCGTAGGCCATCGAGCACAGTTATGTGCCATCACGGTTAAAAACCGTATGCCTCTACACCTTATACAGGGCAAGGCTGTCACTAACTAACTGAAGAATAATGTTTACTCCAAGCTGTTAGAAATGGCAAGAACATACCAATACGATTCTATTTACGGGGGTTATAGGAACCTCCGATAGTTTATGCATTGTCATCTAATAAATATTCATGAATTTTATAGAACAAGGAAAATGGCTCTTACATATCTGGCCCCTAATTGTTTATGCTAGGGCAGAAATCAATTACTTTAACATTACTTACTAGGAGCCTTCACTACTTTACTATACTAAAACCTTACTTAAAATTTAAGAAACTTAAAATTTAAACTCTACTGTAAATTCACAAACACAATTAAAATTAAACATGCAATTAAGATTCAATCATTTCAATTACTTGATCCTTCCTGGATCAGGCACAGTTTGTTCACGGGTCTCTTCCAGTGTGTTGTTTTTAGTTTGCACGCAAACCCCTCTGACTGCACCTTTGGCATCTGGCATTGTCTTGATGACTCGACCCATTACCCAGGAATTGCAAGGCGTAGCTTTATCTACAATTAAGACAATGTCCCCTGGTTCAAAATTTCTTCTTGGTGCAAGCCATTTTTGACGTTGCTGGAGTATTGGCAAATACTCTTTAGTCCATCTTTTCCAAAATAAATCAGCCATTTATTGCGTTTGTTTCCAGCGTCTTTTTGGATATGGTTCCTTTTCTGAAACGAGTACAGGTGGTATTTCAGGTTGAGTGTCCATCAACAATATATGATTGGGTGTGAGTGGTTCCAGATCATTAGGGTCGTTTGATGTCTCTGTGAGGGGTCTGTTGTTAAGTACTGATTCCACTTTGCACATCAATATAGGAAGATTTTGATCATTGAGGGTTTGCTGGTTTAATGTTGAATTTAAAATCTTTCTTATACTTCTGATTTGTCTCTCCCAAACTCCTCCTTGATGAGAGGCTGATGGTGGGTTAAAAATCCATTTGATTTCTCTTTGCATCATTTCGTTGCCAATTTTTTCGTGTTCCAAACTTTTTATAGCCTCCCTTAGCTCTCTTTCTGCGCCAATAAAATTTGTTCCATTGTCTGAGTGCATGATTTTAACTCGGCCTCTTCTACTCTTGAACCTGAGTATGGCTTGTATGCAGGAATCTGTGTCTAAATTATGCGCGATCTTTATGTGCACGGCTCTAGTTGTGAAACAGGTGAAGATTACTCCATAACTTTTAACTAAGCTTCGTCCTCTTTTGACAAAAAAGGGACCAAAATAATCAACTCCAACGTTAGTGAAAGGTGGTTTGTTGGGGACTAGGCGATCTTCTGGCAAATCTGCCATTTTTTGCTCACCTGCTTTCACATTGTATCTTCTACATGTAGTGCACTTTGAAATTATTTTTCAGATAGCTGCATTTGCTTGAAGTATCCAGTATTTTTGGCGTAGTTCTGCTAATAAATAATTACATCCACAGTGTTTGTGCATTTAATGAAGTCGTCTGATTAGGAGCGTAGCGATATGCGAGCTTTTATGAATAATTGCAGGGTGCTTGGCTTCTTTTGGCATAGCAGATTTGCTAAGTCTACCTCCGACTCTTAATATTCCTTCTTGTAAAACTGGATACAGTTTGATGATTTTACTACTTTTTTTTTATAAGCTGATTTTTGTATGGGGCTTTAAATTCTTCTGGGTAAGCTTTTAATTGACTAAAGCGAATAAATTCGTCTTCTGCTTTAGATAAGTCGTCTATGGACAGTGGATTTAGCCTCATTGATGATTTGTATTCTTTCATATGTTTTGCAATCAGTGTTTTTTGTCTCTCTGGGCTGTGTCCAGATTTACTGACTGTATATTGAATTGCCTTTCTCTCTTCTTTCAGGCGCATTAGCATCTCTTTAAGCCTAAGGAACCACTGCTGCTTTCTTTAAATTGAACCATTTAGAGTAGTGCTCTACAAGTCTTTTTACTGGTTCGATTTTTTCTTCAACAATTACACAATTTGCTACACACCTTTTCATTTCCAGATCGTCACTAGTAGACAGGTCCATTTCATCCAGTCTCTTAGGCCATTCGTGTTCTGGTTTTATCAGGAAGTTTGGGCCTTGTAGCCAAGTTTTACTTTTGACGAAACTTTCTATTGTTAATCTTCTTGATGCCTGATCCGCTGGGTTTTGTGCAGATGCGACATACCTCCATTGCGAGGGTGTATGTGCTCTCTTATCACCATGATTCTGTTGGCAACGAATGTTTTGTAGGCGTGCATTTTCATTCGCAATGTACCATAGTACTGTGGTGCTGTCTGTCCAAAAGATTGATTCTTTCAGAGGAATCTTTAGTTCTTGTTTTAACATTTTGTCCATTTTGACTGCTACCACTGCTGCTGTGAGTTCTAACCTTGGTATAGTTACAGGTTTTAGTGGTGCCACTCTAGATTTCCCCATTAGAAATGAACAATGTCTCTTATTTTCCTTATTAGTCAGGAGGAGGTAGGAAACAGTGCCATACCCGTTTTCTGAGGCATCTCCAACATGATGTATTTGTGCGGTCATTATTTGACCGAATTCAGGAGGTTTAATGCACCTGTCCACATTATAATCCGCAAGTAATTGCAAATCGTCCATCCATTTTTTCCATTGCTGAACATACTTAACTTCCACTTCTTGATCCCAAGCATATTTCTCTTTACACAGTTCTCTTAGAATAAGCTTAGCAGGTAATATGACTGGCGCTAAAAATCCAAGCACATCATATATTGAACTAACCACGGACAGAATACCGCGTCTTGTAGCAGGCTTATTTTGCAGCTTTACTTGAAACTTGAAACTGTCAGTTTGTGTGCACCATTTGACGCCCAAGGCTCTTTCAACTGGTAATAAGTCATGACTTAAATCCACGTCTTTTTGATCTATTACTCTGTCTTCTTCAGAGATTGACAGCAAGACTGCTCTGCTGTTACTTATCAATTTTGTAAGATAAAATCCTCCTTTTAAGCATAGGGTTTGTAGATCCTTGGCCAATTTTATGGCTTGTTTTTCAGTAGCAACTGACTTTAAACAGTCATCAACATAGAAGTTATTTAACACAGTGTCAACAGCTTCTTCTGAAGCTGTATCTCTTGCATCCTCTGCTGTTTTTCTTAAGGCATAAGAGGCACAACTGGGCGACAAAGTAGCACCGAAAAGATGCACTGTCATTTTGTATTCCTCAAGTTCGTTGTTTAGATTACCCTCAGGCCACCACAAAAAACGAAGGAGATCCATGTCCTTTTCTGGAACTTTCATTTGATAAAACATTGATTTAATGCCTGCCATAAGAGCGATTGGTTCCTCTCTGAATCTTGCAAGAACTCCAATGAATGTGTTAGTTAAATCAGGTCCTTTCAGCAACTGTTCATTTAGAGAAAAACCTTGGTAAGTGGCCGTACAGTCAAAAACCACTCTGATTTTGTTTTTCTTTGGATGATATACTCCATGATGAGGGATGTACCACACTCTCTGTTTTTCAAGGGTTTGCTGTTCAGTGGGTACCTTGATAGCATATCTTTTGTCTAAAATATCTTTCATGAAGGTTTTATAATCCTCATGGAATGTTGGATGCTTTATGATGAGTTTCCCTTTAAGTCCAATAGCACGTTGTTTTGCAGCACAGTGGTTGTTTGGCACGTGAAGAGATTCATCTTTAAAAGGCAGATTAATGCAATAATGTCCATTCACTAGACTTGCAGTATCTGAAGCTATGCGCATGAATTTAATGTCCTCTTGTGACATTTCCTCCTTTTCCTCATAGTCGCGTTCAGGAAAGTCTGTATTGTATTGCTGGAGCAACATTTGCTCCACCTTCTTTATCGTCACGTAATTAACTGAACATCTTTTTACTTCTTCATTGTCTGACTCCTTCTCATAGCAAATAACAACCCATCCTAGGACCGTTCTTATTGCAAAAGGTCCATCTCCTTCGCTTGGTATAAGTTCCAATGGCTCCATGACTTTACGAGAGTCTGTGCCTATTATCATGCCTACTTATGCATTTATTTGGGGTAGATGCACGTCTTTAAGGTAGGGCCATTTCAAAATATCTTCTTGGATAGGGATTTTTTTTTTTATGTTCAGGTATAACCGTTGCTGTATGCACATCTGGCAAGTTGTAAAATGTGTTGTCTTCTAGCCCACAGACTTGTATACCGGGTAGGAGTTTACATTTTAATGGTCTTTCTAAGTTGTTTAGGGTGTCGAGATGTAGGTTCAATTTTCTTCCTGTGAGATTTAATTGCTCACTTAAACTTTCTGTGCAAAATGTAGCTGTGCTACATGTGTCTATCATAGCATATGTTTCAATATATTTTTCGTTCCCTTTGGACTTGACTTTAACTGGGACCACAGCTAAGACACCGTTTCTGGCCCCGGTAACCATACAAGACTCTTTCGATATTACAGGCGTACTTGTAGGAGAAGTGTCCTTTTGTATCGATTTAGTGTTTTCTTCTTTAAGAAGTTCAACTTTATCATCAGAGTTCTCTTCTTTATTTTTATATAAAATAACTGGGTGAAAATGAAGATATTTGCTGCATTTTATCTTTTCTTCACAATTTTTACTAAGATGTCCTTGTTTAAGGCATCTGAAGCATAAGCCTTTGGATTTTAAAAAGTCAATTTTACTTTCGTAAGTTAGTTTCTGAATTGCATTACAGTCATTAAGATCATGCCCTTTGTCACAGAAAAGACATGCTTACTGGGTATACGTTCAGTCTTCTCCGTTTTATCTCCCCTTTCTACTGTAGTGACAAAAGTTGAGACAAAGTTTCCCTTTCTGATTCCGCTTTTTGCTGAATATTTTTCATAATCAAACTTACTTTGCAAGTATTACTTTCATATGAAGCGCCATACAATGGATCTAAGGAGGATACGAGCCGATCTTCTAAAAATCCATATAGGTCAGCGAAGTCCTGGTCTTCTTCCTTCCCTTTTTTCGAACTTTATTGCTTTATTTTGCCAGCGCTGTCTTAGCTCTTGGGGAAGCTTTGATGACATAGTACGAATGTTTAAATTGTTATCAAATTCGTGTCCGTTCTTTAAACTGGACATAACACTTTTGCAATTGCCTAGAAAGAGTGTATATGCTCTTAGGCTTTCTCCATCGTTCGTTTTTATTTGTGGCCACATCCTGATTTTCTTCATGTAGGCTTCTCCTATTTGTATTTGATTTCCATAAATAGTCTCTATCCTTTCTCTGGCGTTTCTGTACCCCTCTTCTGGTGGTAAGTGCAGTTCTGTGCAATGCTTTTAGGTTCACCTTTAGTAAATTGTATCAAATACTCTAATTTATCACCAGGATTACTTGTTGTCTGATCGATGGTTCAATCAAATGCCCTTATAAAGTTCATATAAGTCAGTGGGTCGGCATCAAATATAGTCACTTTTATATGGGGTATATTAGGCGCTTGTATCTTGTTTTGCGGTTGGTCATAACATTGTCCATAATGCCGTTGTTGAAAAGATGCAGGCACTGTATTATCTTTACTTTCATTCATATTCATAAAATTATAATAATGTGGTTTTACATCTCTTATCTCTGTTTTCGGGGGCACATTATAAGGATTCAGTCTATTTGGGCTGCGATTGTGCCGTTTAAGTGCTCTTAATTTTGCGTCGGATTCTGCAATGGCTGCCTCTAAAACCAATTGATCCCTTTTAGCTTTCAAGTGAGCTTCTTCTATATCTAAAGCTTGTTGCTTTCATTGGTTTTCCGCCTTAGCCAACAGCACGGCGTGTGCTGCTTCTTGAGATTTGATGGCACTAACTGAAGTAGTCGCTGATCTTGTATTGTGTTTAGTTTTCGTGGAAATTTTGGATTACCGGTATTCCAATAGTGGTCTTGTCCCACTCCACATGGACCCCTTCAATGGAGACAGGTCTCAGTGATGGTCTAGACCTGCAGTAGTCCACAACCTTCTCCTTAGTTTTGGAAGTGTTTAACAGCAGTTAGTTTGACTGACATCATCCCAGAGACCCCTGTACTCCTCCTCCTGTCCACCCCTGACACACCCCACAATGGCTGTGACATCTGGGAACTTCTGCATGTGGCATGTCCCTAAGTTGTAGTTAAAGGCCGATGTGTACAGGATTAAGAGGAAAGGAGGAAGAACAATCCCATATGGAGCTCCTGTGCTACTGATTACAGTCTGTGATGTGCAGTTCCTCAGCCTGACAAATTGAGGTCTACCAGTGAGGTAACCTGTAACCCAGTTCACCCGGTGCAAGTCCACACCAATTGTGGACAGCTTGTTCCTCAGTAGGAGGAGCTGAATGGTGCTGAAGGTACTGGAAAAGTCAAAGCACTACATCCTTTTACCAAATGTTAGTAGGTCAGGTGGAGGAGGTAGAGAAGGACATCATCCACACTCACTTTCTCTAAATAGCGAAACTGCAAGGGATCAAGTGCGTGATTCATCTGTGGTCTGAGGAGATGAAGAAGATAGCTGCTCCAGGGTCTTCATTATATGGGAGTTTAAGGCCACAGGCCTGAAGTCATTTGGTTCACTGGATCTCACTTTCTTAGGAATCAGGATGAGACATGAGGTCTTCCACAGTGTGTGGACCCCCCACAGTCGCAAGCTCAGGTTGAAGTTGTGCTGAAGGGGTTCTACCTGTTCAGCAGCATAGGCCCTTAGAAGTCTTGGAAACACCTTGTCTGGGACTGCTGCCTCCATAGGGTCAGCAGTGATGGTGTAAGAAACAGGGGAAGGGGAAGCAGGGAGCATGTTAGAATCTTCTGATGTGCTGTTATGTTAGTGGGGGGATGAAGGCTGTATGATGTATTCTGACAGCTTGGGGGAAGAGTGGATGACCAACTGTGAGGGAGGGACTGGTGGGTTGTGAGTTTGTGGCAGTTAAAGCAAGAGCAGGGCAGTCAAGGCAAAATTGTGAGTGAGCCCACTTCCGTGACTGAGAAGCAACCCCACACACGAATGGTCTTGGGTTGCTTTACTGTAGGCATGACACAGGACTAATGGTAGCAGTCACCTTTTCTTCTCTGGACAATCTTTTTTCCGGATGCCCCAAACAATCGGAAAGGGGATTCATCAGAGAAAATGACTTTACCCCAGACATCAGCAGTCCAATCCCTGTACCTTTTGCAGAATATCAGTCTATCCCTGATGTTTTTTTGTTTGAGAGAAGTGGCTTCTTTGCTGCCCTTCTTGACACCAGGCCATCCTCCAAAAGTCTTCACCTCACTGTGCGTTCAGATTCACTCATACCTGCCTGCTGCCATTCCTGAGCAAGCTCTGCACTGGTAGTGCCCCAATCCTGAACCATGAATAAAGAATGGTACCAAAACATCGTCCGAGATCAACTTCTCCCAGCCATCTAAGAACAGTTTGGTGACCAGCAATGCCTTTTCCAGCATGATGGAGCACTGTGCTATAAGGCAAAAGTGATACTTAAGTGGCTTGGGGAAGAAAACATCCAAATTATGGGTCCATGGCCAGGAAACTCCCCAGACTTTAATCCCATTGAGAACTTGTGGTCAATCCTCAAGAGATGGGTGGACAAACAAAAACCTAGAAATTCTGACAAACTCCAAGCATTGATTATTCAAGAATGGGCTTCCATCAGTCAGGATTTGGCCCAGAAGTTGATTGACAGCATGCCAGGGTGAATTGTAGAGGTCTTGAAAAAGAAGGGCCAACACTGCAAATATTGACTGTTTGCATAAACTTAATGTAATCAATAAAAGCATTTGAAACTTATGAAATGCTTGTAATTATACTTCCATATATATACTTCCAGTATACCATAGAAACATCTGACAAAAAGATCTGAAAACACTGAAGCAGCAAACTTTGTGAAAACCAATACTTGTGTCATTCTCAAAACTTTTGACCACAACTACAGAGGCTTGTACAGAGGCTATAGGTAAACAAGATTGTGGTCAGATTTGTCCAGTGGGGGAAGGGGGGGGGCTAAGTAAGCATCCCTCACATTTGCATAAGGAAGGTCAATTGTTGTGTTCTTGTTTGGTAGGACAATCAGCATGCTGAAAGAAGGAAGTCAGAGCCAAGTTTGTTGTAGTATGATTGAAATCGCCAGAAACAGTAATGAAAGCCTCTGGGTCTTGTGTCTGAAGACTTTCGATGGTTGCGAGTTTGACGTTACATGGCATCTGTAGAGGAACATAAACTACAGCTACAATGGGGCAAGGAGACTCCCTGATCGTTTAGTAGGACGGACACCCACCTGACAGCTGATTGTTTCCTTAACTGTTACAGTACATGCCCTGAGTTACACCTTCTGATGTTAATAAACAGTGCGACTCCCCCACTTTTGCTTTTGCCATAATGTTTAGCGTCCCTGTCAGCTCTTACGATTGTGAACTCTGGAACTCCATGCTAGCATCATAAATTATGTTGGTTAGCCATGTCTCTGTCAGACACAACAGACTGCACTCCCAATAGACCCGATGGCTTTTAACTGTTGCTGCTAGCTTGTCCATCTTGTTGACCAACGAGTTCACATTCTCCATTACCCCCAATAGAATGGATGGTTTTGGATGGTTTATATTTCCTGCATTTGTTTCGGAAGCTTCAACTTTACTTACCACCAGCCATGCATCCCCAATACCTGCTCATCAGTTCTTCCAGAATGTGCTGCGCTCTGCCAAGGCATCTGTTTGTTCAGAGTGCGAGTAGCTCTTCCTTCATGTAAACAAAGATGTGATCGGTTAAATTCAGGGACTTATGTGAAAAATAAAAGATAGGCACAGCTGCTCAGCCTATCATGGATATAAAAAAATTTATTAGAATGAAAGTTTTCACTTACCTGTTTCAGAGCACCTTCCCGGTTAACACAGTAGTGACACAATGTTTCATCGGAGTTAGAGCACATGGATTCTCAAAGGCTGCCTGGAGGTCTACAGGTACACTGATAGCAAGCTGTGGGGCTTGAACTAGTCGGGCGCCGAGGCACATGTCTGAAGTCGTCTTTCAGGTGCACTCAAGGTTTCTGAGGGCCAAATACTGAGGCGCGCTTCCATAATCGCTGCAGGGGAGAAGGAGAAAGTGTTATGTATAAGTTCAGGGAAATAGATTAGAAGAATTGAGGTCTCAGTTTCAGGAGAGGCCAGGAAAAAAATTCACATATGTGGTACAGAAGTGGAGGTATAAATAGGGCAAAATGTACCTAAGCAGACACGTGGCTTTTGGTGCACGTCCAGGCGCAATGGTTAATTGGGAGACTGCAGGTAACATAAATGGGGATTGGATAGACAAAAGGGCCCATGGTATAAAGCCATGGTCCCAACTGCCAGGAGTCATCTGTTGACTAGGCCTTTGGGCTGAATTATACATCTGCACTACTGAATTAATTAGTCTAGTAGTAAAAATACATATTGTTCTTTGTACATATTAGTTGATAAAATCAGATTCACTTCCTGCACTAGCTTGGTATAGAAGGGTACATTTTATTTGTCATTTGTTTTCTTTCTATATTGTCAGTCAGTCTGTCATTCTCCAACCCACTATATCCTAACACAGGGTCATGGGGGTACTGCTGGAGTCAATCCCAGCCAGCACAGGGCGCTGTCTTTGGACTGTGGGTGGAAACCTGAGCACCCGGAGGAAACACACGCAGATACTGGGAGAACATGCCAACTCCAAGCAGGGAGGACCCGGGAAGCAAACCCAGGTCTCCTAAGTGTGAGGCAGCAGCGCTACCACTGCGCCACCATGCAGCCCTTCTATATTGTCCTTGTGCTTAATTTTTTTTCACTTCTTGACTTTGATTCCTTTTTCATTCCGTCCTCAGTGAATATTTTTTTTTTCCAGGAAGAAGGAGGAAGAAGAGTCCTTTTGTTATTTTTTTGTCACTTTTGATTTGGAACCGAGCGGCACGGTGCCACAGTAAATAGGATCAGCATGTCTGTAATAAAACAGAATCCTGTTTTTGAATTGTCTTTTTTGGTTTGTGTCTTACTTATCCCATCCCCTGGTCATTTGGTTATGTCTGCTGGCACCCAGAGTCCAGAATTGTTCAACTCTGCCTTTGCATGGGGTGCCACAAACGTTCCTGCCACTGTCTTGCATTGTAAAGAGATCTATATCCATAGTATACTTAAACAAAAGCCCTGCACACTTAGTACACAAACAGTCGAGAAGAACCGCTACGCTATAAGTAAAGAAAAGAAAGAAAAACACTGTAACACAGATAGAACTAATCGTTAGGCTGCCACTCATGTCTGTCAACTTAAATGAGTCACAGGCAGTTTGGCATACTTCTAAAATTCATTGTAGATGTGCATAGAATGTGTCCCTTATTGCCCTTGCTATTAAGACAATTTACAAAGATGTGCATTTTGTGTTATTATCTCAAAATTACATCTAATTGTTGATAGTTAAAAGTAATTGAATTTCATTATATATAACTATCCATCCATCCATTATCTAACCCTCTATATACTAACTACACGGTCACGGGGGGACTGCTGGAGCAAATCCCAGCCAGCACAGGGCGCAAGGCAGGAAACAAACCCCGGGCAGGGCGCACACACACACAATTTAGGATCGCCAATACACCTAACCTGCATGTCTTTGGACTGCGGGAGGAAACCCATGCAGACACGGGGAGAACATGCAAACTCCACGCAGATAGGACCCGGGAAGCGAACCTGGGTCTCCTAACTGCGAGGCAGCAGTGCTACCCCCTGTGCCACTGTGCTGCCGTTATATATAGCTATTCATTTTCAAATCCACTTAATCCAACGCCATATCACAGGAATAGCACTGGTTCCAACACAGGAACCAACCCTGCATGAGGCACTAGTCCATTATCACTCACGTTATCTAGTAAACAGTGATGGTTTTTAACACATTTTACATGGTTGTGTTTTTTCAAAATCAACAGAAAGATCCTCTTACAGAAAATAACCTTAGAAAATGTTGTGATCTAAAGTAACATGGCAGGCTGAGATCTGTCTGAGTTTCCCTCATTAACTATAGGGGGCAATAGCATCACATGTGCTGGGATTAATCCTTGTATGCTTCATTATACTCTTCATACAGTCCTTGTTATCATATTAGTTACTCCTCACTTGTATGTGCATTTGCATTTGCCCTCTTAGGGGCAGACAATAAGACAGCATTTTTCCTGCACATTTTATCTTTTCATGACATTCTGGAAATATTTTTTATTACTGCAAGCTATTGATTTTTTTCATTCAAGCAATTGACAGAGCAGGCCATTGGTTAAAAGGTAAGTTCTTGCCTTGTTGTGTTTAGTAGATTACTGTTTTCATAAAAATGAAATGTATATTTGTATCATCTACAAATAATTAATTACTTGAATTGCAAGTAAAATATATTCAAAAGGATTTTAACACATGACTCTGAAAATGGTGAAAGTGCTAGTTTTTTTTTTAATTAAGCCTTTGTAAGTTTTTCCTTCACAACACTATTAACATATTTTCATAGGTACTTTATGTTTAAAGACTGAATTCAGTACTAACTCTTATGCTGACAATGAGATTTCAAAACTACTTTTCATATGTATGCAGGTTTGCTGCTTTTTGCTTCACTATATAAGCAATGCTACTTCATTAGACTAATTCGAAACACTTGCACTTAAAGTCCCATCTATGTGAAATATAATCGTAGTGAGTCTGTTGTTGGGCAGGCATCATAAGGAGTTCAACATGGAAATCAGTATTCCATGATTGTAATGATTTTGCTTGTCTATCAGTAGCGTGTCACATTGTTCAAATTGGTCTTGACTGGAGCTAATTCTCCTGCTTTTAGATATGTAAGCTTAGTTTGAGTGGTGTTTTATTTTCCAAATAGGTAAAACAAATACAATTTTGTCATTTTATGTCAGTTTTCTAAAGAATAGAAATATATTCCAGCTATGTCCAGGGCTGATTCTTGCCTTGAAACCAATACTGCAACTCTTAGGCATTAAGGTCTCAATGTCTTTAAGTGTATGAAAACCTATAGTTGTTTAATTGCTCAAAAGTTTATACTCTCAAAAAATGTCCAATATATACTCTTTTTTTCTGACAGATTTTGGTAATGGCAGAATTCAGATTTATTCTTTATCATTTGGCATTATATGCTTATTTTCTAATGATTCTGTAGTTATTCAATACAAAAAAGGACTTCTTGGAGAGGAATTTGTATTCACTATATCACGAACTTCCTCATTGTGTGTGTAGCACAATAATATTTGGCTGTGTCTTCAGTTTTGAGGCTGTTCATGTCCAAATACAGAGCCTGTTTAGAATTGTCTCTGGAGATTGTAAATCGTCCTTCAATGCTGCTGGCGTAGCGTATAGTACCACTGTTTGGATTAATGTGAGCTAGCCATTCAAGACTTTTTCCAGGCTCCTGTCGAATCCAGCTCATCCAGTAAGCAGTAACAGTATCTCCATCACTGTCTTGTCCAGATCCTTGGCAGGTCAGTCGCAACGACTCACCAGGCTTTCTGACCTCATTACTTGTTTGGGACAAGACAATAGCTGAATGGACACCTGAAAAAAACAGACATGATGTGTACAGAGTATACAGCCAAAAATGAAAAGTAATTTAAAAAACTAAACTTACATGGCAAAATAGCAGATAGCATGAAAAAATATAAAACCTTCATAGCTGTTTTTGGTATGAGGGAAGATAATACAAGATATGAATAAATTCTCTAGGTTTATGTAATAAAATGTAAAGACATTATTTGCATAACTTTGCATCTGAAGAACATAGACTATTTATGAGCCCTTTAGGTTCAGATACACCTAAAAGAGAAATGTTTAAAATGCAAAAAAGACTGTTTATATAAGTTATTAGAGAAGCTAGTAAAGAAGCGTTGAATTATACATTTAGTTGACACCTTTATGAAAGGTGACCTACAATATATGAGATTCAATTCAGCTATGTTCCTTTTTTATTTTTCCAGCTGGAGCACAGGCGAGTAAAGTGACTTGCTAATAGTGACACAGTGTCACTTGTGGGGTTTGAACTCACAGCTTGAGGGCTTGTAGCCCAAAGCCTTAACCACTACACCACACTGCCCAACAAGAGAGAATGTGGAAGAACCTGTCCGAGTCATGAGTGGCATCAGATTTAAGTAGTATAAAGTGATTTGTATTACAGAGCTAAAATCATTACCATATGTTATGTTATACACATTCAAAGTAACAGTTTAAGATGTTGCCTATGTTTATTTGTAAATTTCCCTTAGAGGTTTTTAGCAATATATGGAATAAAGTTTCAATTTATTTAGTTTCGTCTGTGCATTGTACAATGAAACTTTTTTCATGTTTACCCATAGATTTCTGACGGTAATGAACAGGTGACAAAATAAGTGACATGTATGTTAGAGTCTCACAGAACTTCATAAACTGCCTCCATTACCATCCTAATACCAATGCAGATGGATGCTGCATTTTTAAGCACTTGTCCTACATTGATTATAACGTGGATAGTTTGCTGATACCAAATTATCTATTGCTGGGTACCTTTAAATATATTTAATGTGACAATTTTACAGAAGTATTTTTAATTAAATACAAATTTATGGAGAGTGTGACGGATGGCTGGGGCCCATGCCTGGCCGGGACGCCCCTACACCATATGTACCAGGGGAGCAAGTGTGGGAAACCCAGTATCTCCCCCTGGACGCTAGATGGTAGCTTCCCTTGGTTGCAGCGGTGCCTTGGACTCCCCCAGGGCTTCATGGGGGTTGAAGTTCTGTGCAGCTCTGTGGGGTTTCACAGGCACCATTAGGGGGTGCTGCAGCAGGAGCTGCTGGCCCCTTTTGGGCATTGGTTTCACCACACCCGGAAGTGCAGCCGGATGTCATCAATCAAGCACCTGGAGCACTTCCAGGTGGGCCATAAAAGGAACCAGCGACCACCACTCATCGGCCACTCATCGGGAGGAGGAGGACAAAGCTTGTGGAGGAGTGGTGGTGGAAGAGAAAGGAGTGTTTTGGTGTCATAGTTCTGGTGCTTGGGACTGTGTTGTGGCTGGGGGGATTATGGGGAAGATGTACCCTCCAGCTGAAGAAAATAAAAGTTTTGTTTTATTTTATACATGCCTCCCTTGTCAATCTGTGTCAGGTCGGGTGCAATATAGCGCCTTTCTTACAAGAGTTACTCTGATCCTAGGTCACTTAGGCTTAAATTAATGCCAACATGTTCTTAAAACAGTTTGCAGGCCATGGTGCAGGTGCAGATTTATCATTTCAGATACAGGTCAGCTGTGTTTTTGTTTTTTTAACACTAGAATTACCAGAGCCTACAAAAAAACTCACACTGGCAGCTTGTCTTTATCAGCACATTTACAGGACAAAAGACGCCGGCGGAGAGGTGTGAACGGATTTAAGGTGGGCCGGATCTACGAGTTTTTTCGTAGGCTCTGGTAATTCTAGTGTTAAAGACACCCATAAATGACTTCTAACTTCCCATTACACAGTTATCAGACGTACAGTGTATCTGAATAAACTCCAAGACAAAACTGGCAGAAAATCCAGTTTCCGTAACAAAATTAATTATTTAGGAACAATATCACAAACAGATTAATTAAACTTGATGATAATAAAGTATTGGAACTGGGAAATACATTAGAATGAGTAAAGTTAAAACACACTGACCTGGACAGAATTCTGACTATGGCAGATACAGGGAAGATAAATGTAAAGTTTTGTACATAAGAAAAGTTCTTAGATATGATTACACAATATTTGCTTTTATGAGAGAGCCCTAAGAGTCATAGTAGACTTGCTAATGTTCACAGTGTGAGAGTTAATAGCAAGACTAATGGAGTTACACAATGAAATACTTTGCATCCATACTAAAAAAGAATAAAAATCTGTAGTGAGAGTCCTGAAATGAGCAAACAAATTCATTCTAGAATTGTGCTGTGATTGTTAGAAGAAATATTTGAACAATTTAAACCTTTTCAAGTCTCAAGCAATCAGATTTAAGTGTGACATGACAAAAGTGTTTAAAATTATGTTAAGGTTTTTAGGGTGAAGGCCAGCATATAACTTTAAAATCATTTCTTGAATTAGAGAATGAAAATAAGTAGTAATATCAGACAAAAAATTATCAAAAAGAGAGATATGATGTGCAATTATGATGTGCAAAAAATATTAATGAATGAAAAATATGCATTATGAAATATGATTAATGAAAATGTGAGTTATGAAATATATTTTATGAAATGTACCCCTGCCCCAAATTATGATTTATGAAATGTACCTCTGCCCTGAAATTAATACCCTCACCCCCAAATTATGAATTATGACATAAGACTTTTTTTCAGAGTTGAAACTTCATATTGGAGTTTGGGGTCGAAACCATAATTTGTTAGGGCTTTGCTGTTTGACTGCAGTGTGTTATTTTTCAAGTCACTTTGAATTTCATGGATTCTCTACAACACATCTTTCATTACTTCTACAGCAACCATCTACCATGGAGGTAAAAAAAGGACATTATAAAATCTGAGCTATAAACTGAAAGCATTCCAGTGTAGCTGGGTTCTCTTCACTTGTGAGGCTCAAGTAGAACACTTTAATGACGCCAAAATAATTCAGATTGAGCACCCCAAAAGTGTCCTTTGGATAACACATTTTCTGTTTTTCTGACTTTTTCATGACTTAAAGGTTCTGGCATGTCATTCTACCCTAAGAATCCATTTGGCTGTATGGTTATTCAAGGACACAGAAACCTAGATGGTATCAAGCTTTGTTTTTGATGAGAATTTTGTATGAGTGACAGCAAGAAGTTCCTCACTGTGTCTGTAGCACAGTAATATTTGGCCATGTCCTCAGTTTTGAGGCTGCTCATGTCCAAATACCGAGCCTGTTTAGAATTGTCTCTGGAGAGTGTAAATCGTCCTTGAATGCTACTGGCGTAGTGTGTAGTACCACTGCTTTGACTAATGTAAGCCAGCCATTCAAGTCTTCTTCCATGGCATTGTTAATTCCAGTGCAAGTCATAAGCAGTAACAGTGTGTCTGCAAATATTCTGCCTAGACCCTTGACAGGTCAATCACAGAGACTGTCTTGGCTTTTGACTTCATTACGTTTCTTTGCTCAGGACAATTTCTGACAGGACAAATAGAAGAACAAAAGGGTATTAGAAGAACATGACGTGAACTAAAGCCAAATTGTCTTTTCAGATAAGAAATTAGAAATGACGTAAAAGTACTATAAAAGATAGCCCGGCCACAGACAGACATGACACCAATGTCCAAACACACACACACGTTTATTTACACTATGTACAAACTATTTACAATATTCACTCAGTCCTTGGTTTCTTGGGCTGCCTCCACTCCTGCCTCGCAAGCTCTGTCCTCTTCCACCCGACTCCAGCTTCCCGAATGGAGTGAGGTGGCCCCTTTTATAATGCCCCGGATGTGCTCCAGGTGCCTGATGATGAACTTACGGCAGCACTCCCCAGTATAGCGGAAGTGCTGCCCTTGCACCTGGAAGCACTCCAGGTGCACACAATCCCTGGTCTGTCAGCACTTCCTGGTGTCCCAGAAGCGCTGTCCCCCAGGGATCAAGGACCGTCCAGGTGCCCAGGGAAGAAAAGTGCCACTCTCCCGGTCCCTCCTTCCTCCAGGCGTCTCGGCGGTGCAGGGTTCCCGGCCATACAGTATATCACACTGCCCCACCCCCAGCTGAAGCCCGTCCCGGGAGGGCTGTCCTTCGACAGGTTGGGGCGCCGGCATGCCCTGGGTCACAGTTCCACCCTAGAAAAGATAAGCAAAACAAGGGCGGGGAGGCACGTCCACGATGCCACTCCATGGCGTCATCCGTAAGTGTGCCAGGGTACCTCCACCTGTGACCACGGTTATTGCAGTTAAAGCACCGCTGCTTCCATCCATGTCCCCATGCCCTCCAGACATGGCAACAGGACAGGTTTCTGTGCTTCGCCTGGTCCCCAGCCAGGCTCAGGGCTTCCCTCTGCACCCGTAGAGGGTGGCTCTCAACAGCAGGTGGGCCAGCATGGACCCAGCCTGCCCCTTGTCAGGAGGTCCGGACTTCTGTCTCTGGATCCTCCTCCTTACACTCTGGGACGCAATGACGGTCTGGGTCTCCTTATGGCATAAAGAGAGACCCCATGCCATCTGTGTCCCTGTGGATCTCAGCGAGGCTGCCGTCAGCTTTTGGAGCCATGTGTTTTGGCAACCGGCACTCACCAGCCAGCACCTCGCAGACCCCCACACTGGATTCGACCCTATGGCACGATCAGCCACTCGCCCTGGATCCACTGTAGGAGGCTTGGCTACTTGGTGACCTGAACGAAATGATACCCGGCCCCACTTCACTCAGCCCTCCTTTTTTATGTGTCATGTGTTATGTAACCACCCACACAATTCAGGTCGTCGAGACTCAGACTACAAATTCAATGAATGTAATTACTCCGGACCTACAGGCTGTCAAATAAACGAACCACACGCCGTGGCGCAGCGTAAAGGGGCTTTGTCGCTGACATCCGAGGTTCGATCCTCGAGAGGGGAGCAGTAGAGTGTGTATGCCTGATGAGCCCAAATGAGGGCGAAACACATGTCGCGTACTCTTTGCATTATTTGACAGTAAACTATCAACATTCCATGATCTACTTCTCGCAACTGAAAGAGGGCACCGTGGCGGATGTTTGCCGAATGGCAGACCAACTACAAGCGTTACCTGGTAGGTAACCACCCACATAATTCAGGTCGTCGAGACTCAGACTACGAATGCAATGAATGTAATTACTCCAG
Organism: Erpetoichthys calabaricus; assembly: GCF_900747795.2. Lineage (NCBI taxonomy): Eukaryota > Metazoa > Chordata > Cladistia > Polypteriformes > Polypteridae > Erpetoichthys > Erpetoichthys calabaricus. The sequence goes on from NC_041395.2 coordinate 33,625,342, forward strand.
GCCTACAGGCTATCAAATACACGAACCACATGCCGTGGCGCAGCGTAAACGGGCTTCGTCTCTGACGTTCAAGGTTCGATTCCCCGAGAGGGGAGCAATAGAGTGTGCATGCCTGATGAGCCCAAATGAGGGCGAAACACGTGTCGCGTACTCTTTGCATTATTTGACAGTAAACTATCAACATTCCATGATCTACTTCTCGCAACTGAAAGAGGGCACCGTGGCGGATGTTTGCCGAATGGCAGACCAACTACAAGCGTTACCTGGTAGGTAACCACCCACATAATTCAGGTCGTCGAGACTCAGACTACGAATGCAATGAATGTAATTACTCCAGGCCTACAGGCTATCAAATAAACGAACCACATGCCGTGGCGCAGCGTAAATATATATATTTATATAAATATATATACATATACATATACATACAGTCATATGAAAAAGTTTGGGAACCCCTCTTAATTCTTTGGATTTTTGTTTATCATTGGCTGAGCTTTCAAAGTAGCACTGTCCTTTTAATATATGACATTCCTTATGGAAACAGTAGTTTTTTCAGCAGTGACATTAAGTTTATTGGATTAACAGAAAATATGCAATATGCATCATAACAAAATTAGACAGGTGCATAAATTTGGGCACCCCAAAAGAGATATTACATCAATACTTAGTTGAGCCTCCTTTTGCAAATATAACAGCCACTAGACGCCTCCTATAGCCTTTGACGAGTGTCTGGATTCTGGAGGGAGGTATTTTTGACCATTCTTCCATACAAAATCTCTCCATTTCAGTTAAATTTGATGGCTGCCGAGCATGGACAGCCTGCTTCAAATCATCCCATAAATTTTCGATGATATTCAAGTCAGGGGACTGTGACTTCCATTCCAGAACATTGTACTTCTCCCTCTGCATGAATGCCTTTGTAGATTTTGAACTGTGTTTTGGGTCATTGTCTTGTTGGAATATCCAACCCCTGTGTAACTTCAACTTTGTGACTGATGCTTGAACATTATCCTGAAGAATTTGTTGATATTGGGTTGAATTCATCCGACGCTCGACTTTAACAAGGGCCTCAGTCCCTGAACTAGCCACACAGCCCCACAACATGATGTAACCTCCACCAAATTTGACAGTAGGTAGCAGGTGTTTTTCTTGGAATGTGGTGTTCTTCTTCCACCATGTAAAGCACTTTTTGTTATGACCAAATAACTCAATTTTTGTTTCATCAGTCCAAAGCACTTTGTTCCAAAATGAATCTGGATTGTCTAAGTGAGCATTTGCATACAACAAGAAACTCTGTTTTTGGCGTGAGTGCAGAAAGGGCTTATTTCTCATCACCCTGCCATACAGATGTTCTTTGTGCAAATTGCGCTGAATTGCAGAACGATGTACAGATACACCATCTGCAGCAAGATGTTCTTGCAGATCTTTGGAGGTGATCTGTGGGTTGTCTGTGACCATTCTCACAATCCTGCTCATTTGCCGCTCCTGTGTTTTTCTTGGCCTGCCAGACCTGCTGGACTTAACAGCAACTGTGCCTGTGGCCTTCCATTTCCTGATTACATTCCTTACAGTTGAAACTGACAGTTTAAACATCTGAGATAGCTTTTTGTAGCCTTCCCCTAAACCATGATACTGAATAATCTTTGTTTTCAGATTTTTTGAAAGTTGCTTTGAGGATCCAATGATGTCACTCTTCAGAGGAGAGTCAAAGGGAAGTACAACTTGTAATTGACCATCTTAAATACCTTTATATCTCATGATTGGACACACCTGTCTATGAAGTTCAAGGCTTAACGAGCTAATCCAACCAATTTGGTGTTGCAAGTAATCAGTATTGAGCAATGGCAGGCATTCAAATCAGCAAAATTACAAGGGTACCCACATTTTTGCACAGCCAGCTTTTCACATTTGATTTAATTTCATACAACTAAATACTGCTTCACTAAAAATCTTTGTTCGGAAAACACCCCAGTACTCAGATGTTCCTAGGAAATGAAAGACATATCGCTGTTATCTTTTTTTGTTGAAAGTAGAGTCAATTATTATGCAGGCTGAGAGGGGTACCCAAATTGTTTCATATATATATATTGTGGCATGCCTCTGGCGTCCATGCCCAGCTGGGACAACCCATCACTCTATATTCAGGGGGAGCAGCCCTGGACGGTGAAATACCTCCCCCTGGACGCTAGATGGCCGCCCTGCCTCAGTTTCGCGCAGGGCTCCATGGGAATTGGAGTTGGGTGCAGCCCTGTTGGGTCCTGCAGGCGCCTCCAGGGGGTGCTGCAGCTGGGGCTCCTGAGCCCTTATGGGCAGTATATTCACCACACCCGGAAGTGCAGCCATAACTCAGTAATCAACCACCTGGGGCACTTCCAGGTGGACTATAAAAGGGGCCAGCAGCCACCACTTGGGGAGCCAGAGTTGGGAGGAGGAGAAGGAGGATAACGCTTGCCGTGAGGAGTGGTGGTGAAGGATATTCTGAGCTTTGCTTGGTTTTTTGTGCTTGTGGGGCTGTGTTGGGCCTGTGGGGTTCACGGGAAAGATGTGCCCTGCAGGTGAAGACAAATAAAATATTTTTGTTTATTTTTCCACATGCCTCCCGTGTGAGTCTGTGTCGGGTCGGCGCAATAAAGCATCTTTGATATAATATCTATATATATATTGTAACAGATAGAGGCTCTGTCGACCCCTTCAACCCTCAGACCAGACGTCAGACACCAGATAAAAGTCCAAATAATGGCTTATTAATAATAATAATAATAATAATGTGCACAAAGCACCCTCCACTCCACAATACTCAATAAACAATCAATAATCCAATTAACAATCCTCCAATCCCAGACGCTTAGCCACCCTGCCTCCCAAATCAGCTCGCCACCTGGGATTTCCCATGGTCCTTTTATAGTCCCTGACCCAGAAGTGTTTCCAACCCCCCAGTCCATGTGACTTTCCATCACTTCCGGGTCAGATTAAAAAGTTCTCTTCTTCTTCATCCCGGAAGCACATCATTCCTCCTGTCGCTGTGACTAAGATGTACTTCCGGGGCGTAGGGCACGTAATAATCCTTGGGCCTCCCTGCAGCGTCCTCTAGTTGCCCCCATGGTATCCAGCAGGGCTGTGGATAAAAACCCCATTGTCCAGGATTCCCTGCTGGCCTTTGGGGCACCTCCATGCTGCAGGGAGAGCTCCACCTGGCATCTTGGGGGTATTGGCCGGGATGAACAGCCGACCATATTCCACAATATATATTATATATTATATATTATATATATATGTATATGTTCCTGAATAACTTCCAAATGTGATAGAAGCTGCCATCTTGACAGGAAAGGGAAAAGCTGAAACAGTTTTCATGTAGTTTTAAGAGACTACAACTACAAAGATTTTCTTGATTAATCTTGTAGTAAAAAGGTGGAAATAGAACATTTTAAGCAACCATTTCTGCAAACAGAAGTGTTGGTTTAAGTATAAAAATATAAATTCAAATAGTAATATGATAGAAGAAAACAAAAGAAGCAAGAGAAACAAAACCAGCCTCCAGCCCAGCTCTTGCCCTCCAAACACAACTCCAGTTGATGCTGATGGAACATCCAATTCTGCATATGGGTTACCACAGAGGACCCACTCTTACTGTTTATACTGAATGATCCTTTGATTCTCACGGCTGAGAATTATCAAGAACTGGGGGCCAATTCAGTGACTAAAGGTTCCAAAGAAAAGACTTTCTCCTGACAAGAACTGACAGAAAGAGATAGAAAGAAAAAAGTCAAATTGAGGAAGAAAAAACAGAGACATTTCACCAAAAGAGCATTTTTTGGGCAGCTATGTTATTTGCTAAACAAAGATGGACTGAATAGTCTCCTATTGTTTGAAACATTTCTTTCATTCTACAGACACTGTAAAGCATGGTGATGGAAATGTTATGGTTTTGAGCTGCATTGCTGGATCAGGTTCTGAGTGGTTGACCATCATTGAATCCATTATGAATTCGAAATTGTACCAGAGGGTGCCTGAAAATTGTGTGAGACCATCTATCAGATGTTTGAAGCTCAAATGAAAGTGGACCTTGCAACATAACACCCCTCAAATATTTCACAGTGGAAAGAATGCTGCATGGTGGAGTGGGAAGAACCTTCTCTAATTTGATGTGTCTGCTAGACAGTTATAGGAAATGCCAATATCCAGCACTGCTCACCCACCTCTGACGGCATTGTTGTTAAGAAGGTCAAAAACACCAAGCTCCTCTGAATCCACATCGTGGCCCTTCAACTTTGCCTCCATAGCCAAAAGAGCCCGTCAGCGCCTGTACTTTTTGTGAAGGGATACTTTAACAAGTATGCTGTCTGTATGCTGTCTGTGCTTTGGTCACAGACGTGGATCCGGGCAGTCCCTATTCAAAAAATACGACCAGGGGAAAGTAAAGTACTCCACGTCGAGCTCACCACTCTCCAATGCGAGGCTTACCTCCCGTTTTTCAGGGCGATCTTCCTCCAAGTAGCCTCTTCAGCTCATTTGGTGACCCGGACTTCCACAATGGTGATGCAGGATTGAGAGATCACTGCTCTTGGGACCTGCCTATTTTTCCTCCTCCCCATCGGTAGGAAAGGTGCTTCTGTGGACCTCTGGTGGCTTATCGGACGAACTGCTGGTAGCAAAGGGTGTGTGTGTTCCGCAGCATGTGCGTGTCTTCATCTGTTGTGCCAGGCCGTTCACAAAATTATTTTTTTGACGGGTCCCTGCCTTTTAACAGGCAGAAAGTCCCATCTGGAATGCCTTTGTGAATTTGAACCCCAGACACAAACAGACAGACAGTCCTAAAGCACAAACGTTTATTCTCTTTTCCTTTTTACAGTACACACAGTGTACCAATCACCACTATATACTGTACTTTTCTTCTTCTTCTTCTTCTCTCTCTCTCTCTTTGTTCTGCCGCCCCCACTCCACTCTTGCAAGCTCTTTTCCCTGCCTCCCAACTCCAGCTCTCCAAATGGAGTGAGGCGGCCTCCTTTATACTGCACCCGGAAGTGCTCCAGGTGTTTCCCAATTGACATCCGGCAGCACTTCCAGGTGTAGTGGAAGTGCTGCATATGAACTTAGCTCCTCTTTTGGCAGCACTTCCTGGTGAGGCGGAAGTGCTTCATGCCGAGACTCTAGGAACTGTCCAGGAGCCCCCTGGTGGTGGCCACAGACCTCTGCTGGGTTGAGCTTCTAAGCTCTAGTTCTGTGGCCCCGATGTAAACCAAGGGGGCTGCCCTCTTGTGTCCCCGGGGAGGTACTGCTGGTAATATGTCCCTTCCCCCGATCTTCTCTTCAAAAGGGTGTCCCATGATGTCACATGATCCTATCTAAAAAATTCACAATTCAAGTAACCATCCATTTTCAAGCCTACTTAATCCAACTCAGGATCACAGGAGGAGCACTGACTGAAATATAGGAACCAGCATTGGATGGGCCACTAGTCCATTGCACACATACCCATACTCACACATACTAGGCTACTGAGTTCACAGTTAAACTGAAGCCCACTTATCTAGTAAACAGTGATGAATTCTGGACACATTGTATAGGGTTGTCTTTTCTCAAATTCAACAGAAAGCTCCACTGGCAGCAAATAAAGCTGACAAAATGCTGAAATCTAATGCCACACATGCTAGACATTATCACTTAGTCAGTACACAAGATGTTGATGTGCTGTTCCTCCTGCAGGTCGGATAAATTTTCAAAAATATTTGTGTGTGGCAGCAAGAAACATATCTCCTTTTATCAGTTAGGATTTTCACTAGAATTCCATCCATCCATCCATTTTCCAACCTGCTGAATCCGAACACAGATCTGCTGGAGCCAATCCCAGCCAACACAGGGCGCAAAGCAGGAACCAATCCTGGGCAGGACGTCCACTCACCGCACAATACACACACACACCAAGCACACACTAGGGCCAATTTAGAATCGCAAATCCACCTAACCTGCATGTCTTTGGACTGTGGGAGGAAACCTACGCAGACACAAGGAGAACATGCAAACTCCACGCAGGGAGGACCCGGGAAGCAAACCTGGGTCTCCTTACTGCGAGGCAGCAGCGCCACCACTGCACCACTGTGCCGCCCTTCACTATAATTTTTAAGGTGATATCTGCGTTAGGTTGGGTTCAACTGAATCTATTGGACTGACATCCTGGTTTTGTTTTTGGTCTACAAGTTCTCTTGCTCAGTTCACTTAATTTACTCAGTTTGCAGCTACAGTATAAAGCTTAACCTCTCATACAAGTCTGGGAAAAGGCGAGCTTTTAAGCCTGAGAAATCACCCCGTAAATGCACACGTTTACTTGCACATGTGTTAATATGTATGCTTACACAGTATTAAAAGACAGTGAACAACGTCATTTACCTTTGTTCCCGCGTTTGATAAAAGGCGAGCTTTTAAGCCTGAGAAATCACCCCGTAAATGCACACGTTTAATTGCACATGTGTTAACATGTATGCTTACACAGTATTAAAAGACACTCAAAAATTAACGTCATTTACCTTCGTTCCCGCGTTTGACTCGTGCTGTAAACCTCTTCCTTGTTTTTAGTTCACGTGATTACGTAGGAGGCGTGATGACGCGATACGTGACTCCGCCTCCTCCATTAGAGTATATGGACAAAAAAGAGGTTCCAGTTATGACCATTACGCGTAGAATTTCGAAATAAAACCTGCCTAACTTTTGTAAGTAAGCTGTAAGGAATGAGCCTGCCAAATTTCAGCCTTCCACCTACACGGGAAGTTCGAGAATTAGTGATGAGTGAGTGAGTCGGTCAGTCAGTCAGTCAGTCAGTCAGTGAGTCAGTCAGGGCTTTGCCCTTTATTAATATATATAGATTCCTCTGTGCTGCCACATGGGTTTCTTGTCTCTTAAGTGATAATTCTGTAATCATGGGTTCACTCTAGATAGAATGACTCTAAAGCTGTGATTAAACTCCTTATGTATGTTTTGTTTTCATGAAGACCTTCCTGCAAAAAACACACAAAATCTGGTCTGAAATTTGTTTTGTGTAATGTACTGATATTGGCCTGGCTTGTATAATCTTAAACAAACTAGGTTTGTAGAAATGTTGATGTTTTTATTTGGTTGTGAAAGGAGTGACTCAATAAGATGGTAAACCTGTGGTTGGACCATAAACATTGGCAAAAGGATACTTTCTGAGATTTCATTTGCACCAAAAGAAGTTATTTGAAAGTGCTGTTGTAACACCTTGGAGCAGTGCTACATGATTAACGTCATCATAAATGTATTTTGTGCTGAGTCCCATCTTTCGTAGTGTTGTCCTGTTTGCATGGTCTGTGTGTATGTAAATATGCTCCCCTGGAAACAATGGGGGGGGGAAGGATAACACTGTGGAACCATGACCCCTCACGATAATTGGTCCTGTCAGTTCCATCACCTGCATCTGATCATTTTCTATTTAAACGGAAGGACAGAAAAAAAAAAAAAAACACATCTCGTTCTACTAGACTGCCATTCAAATCATTCACACCTTTGTCTTCTTGCCACTTTCAACACCCAAAAAGAACAGCTTTGCACCGCAAAACCCCGGGGTTCTGAATCACACCACATAGTGAGGACAAACACGATGAGACTGTTTCTTGTTGTTTGCGATGAGGAGCAAGCCATCATTTTCTTCTCTGTACTTTCTGCAGACTATTTTTCCAGCTGAACCAGATTCACAAACATTATCCGTTTTCTGTTAAATCTTCTGGACTTGTATGTGCGTTTCGTACTTTATGTGTGTCTTATTGAGTTCGTGTTCAGTGTGGGGTCAAGGGAGAATTTGTATTATATATTAACTTTGTCCTGCACTTTTCCTTTTTATTATTAATTTCCGACAGACACTTTTGGGGTTGAATGTTATGTTGGAGTTGGTTGGGGTATGATATATATATATATATTGTTTGCAGTTTGTTCATTTCTTTCTTTAATATATATTCACTTTATTATTTTACATACTGTTTGTTTATTGGCTTATTTTTGATCATCGATTGGGGGAAGTTTATTTGGAAGAAATACAGCTTGTCGGATCTAACGTCCTCATCTTGCCAGGCCATGGGTCTTGGTGGTGTAGCTGCCAGTTTAGGAGAGTGAGTCGGCCGTTACAACCTTATACCATGAAGGAAATGTTTAAAATGGTGGCTTTCATTCACTAGATAGTGCAGAGACTCTGGTCCATCTTCCAAGATTGATATAGCCTGAAAAGCAGCACAAGCACTTTGGCTCTTTCTTCCACTTCAGTGCCTAGCAGTAATTACACACTTCTTGCATTTAGCCAGTATTGAACATCTTCACATAATCTATCAGTGAGTCAAATGCAATGCCACCATTAAGCTTATCTTACCACTATTTGAGAGCCAGAGCTCTTTGTGGTATCTTTCAACTATCAGAATAACATGTTGAAACTGATCATTTCTTTAATGCTGTTCTTGGAATTAGGAAATTCAAAGTTGAGTATGTCAGCGTTGATTATGTATATCCATGTAGCATCCTTGTGAATTCTGCCAAAAAAGTTACATGCCTCTTATGCTATCTCCTTAAATGTCACTGCTATTCTTGTTCAGTTTTGCTCTCATTTGGAGAAACATGATGCTCCCTATCAGTAGCTACTCTTTCGTTCATGTGTTGAAATTTGCTGTAACTGTTTACACATGACTTATATTACAGGTTCTGTCTCATTTGGTTACCTGTAAATGCAAGCCATGTTGAGTTCCACTTTCCATTTCACAAGCAATTGCATGTCTTACTCAATCTCCAGTGAAATGGGGCTCATATTCTACATCATATTCTCTTTGGTCAATGGCATTCTAGTTTGGCAGTTACACAATCTTCATGCAGGCTCTGTCTCAGAAGCACTAGAGGTGGATGGATTCTTGATAGGTTAGAAGTTAGTTCTTTTTTGGTTTCGACTCTCCAATTCTCACTGTATCCTCATTCTCTTAGCTGCTCATTTGTGAACCAAGTCTTGATTTTTTCAATTTTATTTTTTTGCATTATTGCTGTTTTAGAGTTGCAAATATATACTGAATAAAAAACATCTACATGTGCTAAACTAAACTTATTACTCTGCATAACCTTAATAAATATTTTGTCCAAACCCAAGTACTTTAAGCAATTATTCTCAAAGCAGTGAATGAAATAAAGTGACACAGAAAATGACCTAAACTGAAATGAGCTAAACTAAACTTGATGACATTTTTTTAAACACACTGCAAACATTGAAAACACAACAAATAAAACTGATGAATATCATAGAGGTGAATGAAACACAATATGCTATAGGTTAACTAAAACCCTCATTAAAAACTTTCTGTGAATAGTCAAAACAAAGCTATTGAAAACAAATGAGCAACTACATGATGAAGCTGAATGATACAAAATACTAACTTAAAAAAATATAGTGAAAGTAGAGAAAGCCATTTTTGAGTGGTGCTCAGTTCTTGTGCAGGTACCCCATTGTACACCCTACTCACCATGTTTCCTTTGAATTACTGACGTGGAATATATAAACAGGGCTAAAACAAAATTAATCCCAAATTAATTTCCATTGGCTGAACTATTTTAGCGTGATAACATAGTTTTGTTATTTTAACCTCCAAAACCCCAAACCAATTTCAATCCAGTTTCTCAGTGAAAATTTTGCAAGGCCTCAAACTGTAAATTTTAAGTTATATCAACAGTTATATGATGTTAAATTTCATAAACTTCGACTGAGTCTTTCTGGAGACACTCCATCACACCCCATCATAACCATCATGTAGCCTGGGTTCATCTTTATTATACATGCAGAATTTCATTAACATTGACTCATTACAATCCCTCCTATGAAATCTTTGAAATGCTATATAATGTATATTTTAAGTTATATCAACCTAAATGCAAACTTTCCTGAAAATCATTTCAGCCATTTTTGTGTGATTGGCAAAGAAACAAACAGACAAGATGTGATTTGACAGTTGAAATGAGGTTCTTAGTGTGCATCATGTATAAATAACATCTAATGAAGCTAAAAAATTGAAAAGACAGTAAGAGTGTATTTTAGATTTTATTTATATAGATTTAGTAAGTTGTTTTACGCTTATAAGTAACTACATATAGAAAGACCTGACAGTAATGGCAATATGAAAAGTAATAATAGAAAAAGAACATTATTGAATAGTTTTCATTTTCAAATTTTTGAGTTATCTACTTTTCAATTTTAGGGTAATTATGGGTCAGAATATACTTGTCCTCCAGACTTATTTACCAGGCAGGGACAGGAATGGTCTTGCATGAAATATTTTTACATTATGTATTTAGTTATATTGAACATTAAAACCTTGCAAATGGATTTTGGTTTTGCAAGTTTCTGTTATAAAAAGTGTGTAATTGCTATAAATAGGGCACACTTTTGCTATGGTGACTTATGGTGCGCTCAAATGAAAACACCATAAAAAGACACTTGGACATGAACCCGGCATATGCAAGCTTAAAAAGAAGAGCACCCACATATTAAATAAGATTTTATGACCAACACCCTCTACACCCCACCTTGTTACTCCCAATCCCCTTACACACACCTACCCTCTCTTCCTCATTTGCTATATACTGCCTTTGATTCCTGTATGTCTAATCATGTTCCTCTTATGATGACGCCCGGTAGGGATCGGAAGCTTAGGAATAAAAAAATAATTTTAAGATATGGACTTATCTTCTCCCTTTGTGGATTTTTAGCTACAAATATACAAACCATATCACAGACCTTTGCTTCTATACATGCATAAATAGATAGATAGATAGATAGATAGATAGATAGATAGATAGATAGATAGATAGATAGATAGATAGATAGATAGATAGATAGATAGATAGATAGATAGATAGATAGATAGATAGATAGATAGATAGATAGATGACTGTAGCCTAAGAGCAGGTGGGGAAGCCAGACCAGTGAATTCACATCCACATTTATAATATTGGACACTACTCTAAATGATCTTAAAGTGCATTGTGTTCTCAAGAAACAGCGGTGACCCGATGATTTATTTCTGGTGGGAATTACTGCTAATTTTAAAAATTACGACCCTACATGAGTTGATCTGTCTTTTCCACTGGATACATGTTGCAGTTTTAATTTTCCAATTTACTATCTCTGTGTAAGTTTTATGCATGACGTATCTAAACCCAATAATTTCATTTTGTTTTCTATAATTCCAGATAATTAGTAACATTCACATCCAACTGGACTGGGGTATTTTTCACATTTACTAATCTTCCTTTTTGTTGCAGTGTGAAGTCCTTTAAGTTATGTCAAAGAAGTTTCTCATTCTCAGAAGACTTTACAAGTACTGATACATTTAAGTGGCACAAGAAAGTTAAATGATCTGATTTAACTTACAACATGAATCAGATATGCTGTGGTGTGATGGGTTGGTAACATCACTTCAAAAGAGGTTCACCAAATCAACAGGCTAATTAAAGGGGCAAGCTCAAATATAGGATGAAGGTAATAGAGGAGGAGAGAATTAAAACAAAGCTGAGTGCCATTATGAACAATGCTACACATCCTTTGTCTGTCACACTAACACTGAAGACTGTCAGCCAATGAATTATTCAGCAGAAGTGTGTCAAGAAATGTTACTGAGGCTCCTTTATACCAACATCAATATGTTTGCATAATGCCTCACTCTGACTGTGACAGCCAAACCAAAACTTTTTTCTTGAATTTTTCTTTCTTATACTAACGCCAGTGTGTGTTCAGACCAAAGTGTGTGTGTGTGTGTATTTATTTACTTATTTATCTACCTATTTATGTATTTATTTGTTTAAAGAACTCCTGTAAAAGCAAAATTTCTTTATCTATCTATCTATCTATCTATCTATCTATCTATCTATCTATCTATCTATCTATCTATCTATCTATCTATCTATCTATCTATCTATCTAATCAGTCTAAAGTGCTCATCCTTGGGAGTTAAAAACATATCCTTTAAAGCTTGTGAAATTTCTAAATTTAAGAAAAACTGCATTTTAATTTCAAAACATACTATAATGTTGAATACATAAACAGAACTTAATGTACATCTCATAAAAAAATAAACATGTGATCCTGTGGTTTTCTGTTTTGACTGGTAACAACAATTCTTTGTGATAAAAAAGACAAGCCAAAATAAAATCTCAAGAAGTATTAACATTTTTTTTTGCTTTAACTGCCAAATACCAAAAACATCTGTTTGCATGGTATTTCACTTTTTGATATGGATTTCACTACAATTCACTCACTGTGTTTATCTAACACAGTAATACACAGCCATGTCTGTAGTTTGCAGGTTGTTCATGTTTAAGTACAGCATGTTGTTGGAATTGTCTCTGCTGATTGTAAATCGTCCCTCAACAGATTTTGCATACCACTGGCTGCTGCCACCAGGATTGATTGTTGCCACCCATTCCAGTCCTTTACCAGGAGGTTGATGAACCCAGCCCATGTAGTGGCTACTGAAGGTGAACCCTGAGGCTTTACAAGACAACCGGTGTGACTGTCCGGGCAGTAGAGTTATTGGATCAGATTCTTGCAGCTTTATTTCAGCAGAAGCATCTAAAAAAGAGAAGAAAGAAATTTAAAATCTGTTCTAACTCAGAACAATTCTGTTGGAGTCTTATTATATGAAGCACTTACTGAAGGCATACACTGTCATTAAAATCAAAATTGAGTCCAAGAGTTCCATTTTAAAATGCTCTGTTGTTTGATACGCTAACAGTAACAGCATTGAGCTTCTACACCTTTTATAGCCATTGGGGAGAGAAGATAGTAAGAAGTAGTGGAGACAACTTTGCATAAATCTCAGAATGGGAGGGTTAGATACATGAAAGCACACAAAAATATCCTTATAGAAACCATACTTTATAAACTTTTCAGAGATGCTGTTTAATTTTTGAAACCATTAATTCATCCATTTTGAACATTCCTCATGGATTTACTGTATATGACAGCCAAATCTCTGCTGAATGCACTTAAATATGATGAATGTTTGTTTGATATTTAATCTAACTTTTGAACTTACTTACAAATTTGTCAAGTATGCAGATGATACCAAGCTAGGTGGATTGGCAGATAATCTTGAATCTGTTGAATCATTACAGGGGGACTTGAAAAGTACATAGGCTTGGGCAGATTTGTGGCAGGTGAAATTTAATATAAGTAAGTGTAAATAGTATTACAAGTAGAAAGTGCCAGACAGTGTTCAGAAGCCATTAAGAAGGCTAAAAGAATGTTATAGCACCCTGAAGTATGGAGTACAAGTCCAAGGAGGTTATCCTCAAGTTTTATAATGCACTGGTGAGGCCTCAACTGGAAAACTGCATGCAGTTGTGGTCCTCAGGCTAGAAAAAGGACATAGCGGTGCTAGGAAAAGTCCAGAGAAGAGTGAATAGGCTGTGCTACAGGGGATGAATTACAAGCAAATATTTAAAGAAATGAGCCTTTTCAGTTTAAGTAAAATAAGTGTAAGAGGAGTTATGATTGAAGTATTTACAATTATAAAGGAAACTAGTACAGTGGATTGAGACAGTTACTTTAAAATTAGTTAATTAAAACATGTGGACACAGTTGGAAACTTGTTAAGGGTAAATTTTATACAAATATTAGGAAGTTTTTCTTTGCACAGAGAACCATAGATAGATAGATAGATACTTTATTAATCCCAAGGGGAAATTCACATACTCCAGCAGCAGCATACTGATAAAGAAAATATTAAATTAAAGAGTGCTAACAATGCAGGTATACAGACAGACAATATCTTTGTATAATGTTAACGTTTGAACATTCAAGGAGTTGATGTAGAAGTGGTCCACTCCTACAGATACTTGAGGGTCCACGTTAATTACAGGTTGGACTGGTCTAGGAACACAGAGGAACTATATTAGAAAAGGCAGAGCAGGCTCTTTTATTGTAACTTAGGAGGCTGCATTTCTTTAATGTGACAAGTGACATCCTTATCCTCTTCTGCTCCTCTGTGATGGCCAGCGCAATTTTCTACACTGTGGTATGCTGGACTGGTAACATCTCTTCAAGAGAATTCTACTAAATGAAAGAGCTAATTAAAAGGGCAGGGTCAGTTATAGGACACACTTTGGACCACCTGGAGGTCACAGCAAAAAAAAAAAAAAATTATATACAAAACTGAACACCATTGGTAACAATGCTACACATCCCCTCTCTGACACACTAACACTGAGGACTTTCAGCAAATGAATCATTCAGCAGAAGTGTGTCAAGAAATGCTACGGGGACTCCTTTATACCAACAGCAATACTTCTGCATAATGCCTCACTGTGACTGTGACAGCTTTGAGATACTAGGGGTCACTGTTGCCCCTTTAAACCCAAAAGGCAGACGCACAGGACACAGGTTAAAAGCACCAAGAAGTATTTTAATACTTTTTCTTCTTGAAACAGTGCCCTAAGCACCACAGCCACTAATAGGCACTCAAATAAACAATGCAAAATTCTTCTTCACTCCTCCATACCTCCCAGGAAGCTTTGTCCACCATCCACATAACTCTGGCTCACTTGCTGGGTCTTCAGCAGTCCTTTATATATTTCTTGACCCGAAAGTGCTTCTACTCTTCCTCCCACGTGACTTGCCAGCACTTCCGGATCAGATGGAGAATCCCAGGTTCTTTAATCAGCCTGGAAGTACTTCTGTCCTCGTGACTTTGTACTTCCGGGCTATTGGAAAGCCTGACTCCTCAGGTTCACTTGCAGCATCCCTGGCGGAACCCAAGGTAGCCAGCATGGGTGTGGTATAAAAACCACATGTCCCATGGTGCCCTGTGGAAATCCAGGGCACCACTACACTGCGGGGAATTTGCCATCTAACGTCCTGGGGGAAGTATTGTCCCAAAGAGGTTGCCTTCCCCCATCCTTCCATTCTATGGGCATCCTGGCTGGGTTGAGCTGCCGGCCGTCTATTACACTGCCCCACCCTGAGCTGAGCACTGTGAAGTGTAGCGTCCAGTCCCGTGAGGGTTGTCTTTCTCCAGGAGGGTTTGTTTGTGATGGACAGACCATGGATTCGTCCTATAAGGCAAGAACAAGAGAACTGTGGGGAGATACTGCATAAACTCTGCCATCTGATATCCTCCCAGTTCTCAGCAGACATTTCCTCCACAAGTGGCCCAGCCTGCACATTCATAAAACAGCTGTTTTCCTCCTGACATTCATGCCCTGTGTGTTTGGCAGCAGGCTGGAAATACCTGCTCCGCCCCTCAGCTTGCTGAAGGTGGACCGTTTACCCGTCCCCACAGGCAGCGTCCTTCTGAGAAACGGGAGCTCACTGGTCTACATGGTACACTATTAGGAGATCCCTGATTTTCTCCTAGGACATCCTTTTTTATCTGGGGTTTTATCAAAGTCTGGGTCTCTTTATGTGTAAGAGAGATGCCATCTATTACACAGCCAAGTCAGACATTTTTCTTTCTTAATAATTTTCTTGCTTTATAGTCATTCTGATGTGTGTTCAGAGTAGTGTGTGTGTTTGTTTGTTTGTTTGTTTGTTTATTTATTTAAACAGCTTCTGTAAAAAAGCCAAATTCTACCTGGGGACAAATAAAGTTCTATCTATCTATCTATCTATCTATCTATCTATCTATCTATCTATCTATCTATCTATCTATCTATCTATCTATCTATCTATCTATCTATCTATCTATCTATCTATCTATCTATCTATCTATCTATCTATCTATCTATCTATCTATCTATCTATCTATCTATCTAATACTGAGCTGATCTTGAGATGTTAATCAGTCTAAAGAGCTCATCCTTGGGAGACAACATGTGAACTCCACAGCCCAAAAACTGAACCAGGATCCCTGGAGTTCTGAGACAATAATGCTAACTACTGCACCACCATGCTGACTTAAAAAGAGATTGTGCAAATGGTTTCATTAAAGTTAAAAACATATCCTTTAAAGCTTGTGAAATTTCTAAATTTAAGAAAAACTGCATGTTTAATTTCAAAACATACTTTAAAGTTGAATACATAAACAGAACTTAACGTACATCTCATAAGAAAAAATAAACGTGATCCTGTGGTTTTCTGTTTTGGCTGTTAAGTACAATTCTTTGTGATAAAAATGACAAGACAAAATCAAATCTCAAGAAGTATTAACATTTTTTTTTTTGCTTTAACTCCCAAATACCAAAAACATCTGTTTGCATGGTATTTCACTTTTTGATATGAATTTCACTACAATTCACTCACTGTGTTTATCTAACACAGTAATACACAGCCATGTCTGCAGTCTGCAGGTTGTTCATGTTTAAGTACAGCATGTTGTTGGAATTGTCTCTGCTGATTGTAAATCACCCCTCAACAGATTTTGCATACCACTGCTTGCTAGCATCAGGTCTTATTTCTGCCACCCATTCCAGTCCTTTACCAGGAGGTTGACGAACCCAGTGCATGTAGTGGCTACTGAATGTGAACCCGGAGGCTTTACAAGACAACTGGTGTGACTGTCCGGGCAGTAGAGTTATCGGATCAGATTCTTGCAGCTTTATTTCAGCAGAAGCATCTAAAAAACAGAAGAAAGAAATTTAAAATCTGTTCTAACTCAGAACAATTCTGTTGGAGTCTTATTATATGAAGCACTTACTGAAGGCATACACTGTCATTAAAATCAAAATTGAGTCCAAGAGTTCCATTTTAAAACGCTCTGTTGTTTGATACGCTAACAGTAACAGCATTGAGCTTCTACACCTTTTATAGCCATTGGGGAGAGAAGATAGTAAGAAGTAGTGGAGACAGCTTTGCATAAATCTCAGAATGGGAGGGTTAGATACGTGAAAGCACACAAAAGTATCCTTCTACAAACCTTGCTTTATAAAACTTTCAGAGATGCTGTTTAATTTTTGAAACATTTAATTCATCCATTTTGAACATTCCTCATGGATTTATATGACCGCCAAATCTCTGCTGAATGCACTTAAATATGATGAAAGTTTGTTTAATATTTAATCTAACTTTTGAACTTACTTCAGGCTCCAGGCTAGGAAAAGGACATAGAAGCACAGTTAGAAACTTGTTAAGGATAAATTATATACAAATATTAGGAAGTTTTTCTTTGCACAGAGAACCGTGGAATAAGTTACCAAGTAGTGTGGTGGACAGTAGAACTTCAGGGACCTTCAAAACTCAGCTTGTTTGGAAGAAGTAAGTGGTTAAGACTGGCGAGATTTGTTGTGCTGATTGGTCTGTTCTCATTTAGATTGTGATAAATGTGTCAATACTGCCAACCACGGATACGTTTAAATCATCCATTCACAGCATTTCTAAAAAAAAATATCATTACACTTACGTCTACTGAGCTCACGTTAATCATCAGATTTTTATTTATTTTAAAATCTAGTAAGTTTTTGTATAATATTTAGTAATTAATTATATTTGTATAATAATAATAATAATAATAATCTTCAATGGGCTGGCACACTTTCCTGCTTTGCATCCAATGCTTGCTAGGATAGACTCCAGCTTTTCTTCAGACCTGCTCATGATAAGTAGGTTTAGAAGATGGATGAATGGGTGGTGTGGCAGACACCCCTGCACACTATATTCAGGGGGAGCAGCCCTGGACACTGCAATACCTCCCCCTGAACGCTAGACGGCCGCCCCCCCCAGGGCTGGAGCAGTGTCTCGGCTTCCCACAGGGCTCCCTGGGAATTGGAGTTGGGTTCCCGCAGGCACCGCCAGGGGGTGCTGTGTTTGGGACTCCTGTGTGGGCAGCATATGAATCACACCCGGAAGTGCAAATGGAACTCAGTAATCAAACACCTGGTGAACTATAAAAGGAACCAGCGGGTCATGACAGGTTCCACTGTGTATATATATATATATATATATATATATATATATATATATATATATATATATATGGTATACAGGGTGGGGCAAAAGTAGGTTTACAGTCGTTCATATGGAAAAAGACATTCAATTTATGATTATTACAATAGCTTTATTAACTCATAGCTTTAAGAAGAAGAAGAAGACACATAAGGAGACAAATAATACAAATAAATAATACAATAATTATTAAATAATTAAATAATATAAAGATAAACTCTGTGTTTCACACACTCACAGCACTAAACCTACTATTGTCCACTCCTGTATGTATATAAATTGTGAAAAGGCGCTATATAGGCGCGTGACCTAACACAGACTGGACATGGAGGCACAAGTAAAACAGATAAACTATTTATTTTTCTTCACCTGTGGGGCACGTCTTCCCCGTAATCTTCACAGGCGCAACACACTTCTGCCACACCAGGAAGTGCTGCTGGAAAATCATCAGAGAGCACCTGGAGCACATCTGGGGTGTTATAAAAGAGGCCGCCTCCTCCAAGTGAGAGAGCTGAGTCAGGAGGAAGAAGTCAATGCTCGGGAGGAGAGGTGGAAAGGTGGCAGGAGAAGTCCGGAAGGGCAAGAAAAGGATGGAAGAAAGGTGTTTAGTGCAGGGGCATTGTGTTGTGTGCTGGACTTTTATTAGTAAAGAGTGTGTTTTTTGGAACATTGTGTCCATGTCTGTTTGTGCCGAGGCTGAACTACCATAAAATACATATGTACACATGTTATATATATTTTTAATATATATATATTTTTTTTTTATTTTATTTTTTTTTTAACCAGGTTCTCAGGTTACACACAATGAATATGAATTTCCCATATACAATGTTTCAAAAAAATAAAATAACACAAAACATTAAGAAATAAAATATTGGTAGAAATGTACAACAAAATTTGACACCAAAGCAACTACAGTTTCTTCAAAGCTGGCACCAGGACTACCATTTGTTGAAGAGAAAGCATCTTATTCATGGATTGAAATGCGCCACATACTAAAGGAACCCTCCACCACTATCCATGATCAGGTTCCTGCTTCACAAAGCATTTAGCTTAATCTAGAAACTTCCAGCCATGTTTCACTCCAATTCTCTTCACAACCTTCCACCTTGGCGTAGCGTACAGATTCCATGCCTCTTGAATTTCTCTGGTACGCAAGGGTCAAACACTGGCAGTTCACTTGGCAGGCCAGAGTCCTTTTCTCAATTAAAAAACTTCAATTTATGTCCCCAACATTGTGCAGTTTTCAAATTGAACAAAAAAGATATAATCTAAAACATTACAATGAAAACTATAGGCAGTATTACACACCAAAGAAAAAAAAAACTTAAACACCCCCAGCTTCCCTTTCTGTAGGCTTTTTTTTCTTTCCTACTTATACAGGTTTCCTATCTGCCTATCTGCTCAGCTGTTATTCATCATCCTAAACTAACTTCACCTGAGAGAATTCAAGAATCAAACTATGAATGAACCAATTAAATTAACATACCACTTAAAGCACAATAAACACAAGCAATTAATCAATTAATTTGGTGTGCATAAAACAAGAACAAAATGTCTAATTTAAACAAATGAAACAATTTAAACAAATGAAACAGTTGTGAGTAATCTTATCACAAATTTAGCAATTCAACTTATACAGTAACTGACAAACATGAATCCTTCTACATTTAACACAGATATCAAAACGTATTTGAACATATCGACATCTGTACTGCAACACAAGGGGTAAAAAAGGGGTACAAAGGGAAGGTTGCACCACAGCTTACATGCTCACCTGTTACACTTTTAGCTAAGAAGACATCCAGTCTTTGGAGGACTAGTAATGTTTCCACATGCCCACCCCCTTTTCTTCTCGTCTGCCATCCTTAAAACCCCACCTTGTCAATCAATCACACACCATAATGTCAGCAGAGCCTGTGCTCTCTACTGTTGCCACTAAGGTTTCTACTACTACTAAAACATCATCATTAAACAGATTTGCTCCACGACACCCCAACCCTTCCTACGACCTCTTGTTTCTTTTATGTCACAGCACATGTGGTGTTCACTGGATGTTCAAACTGTTCTTTATACAGCCTCCAGTTAATCCAAAATGATGCTGCAAGAATTATTACAAGAACAAGAAACTATGAACACATAATTCCAGTTCTTAAACCCTTACACTGGCTCCCAGTTACGTTTAGGGCAGATTTCAAAATCCTCCTTTTAACATATAAAGTCTTAAATGGCCAAGGTCTGGTTTACTTGTCTGAACTTATCATGACTTACAAACTAAAGTGCACATTAAGATCTCAAGATGCCGGTCTGCTTATGATTCCAAGAATTAATAAAATAACAGTGGGAGGTCGAGCTTTTAGTTATAAGGCCCCTAAACTGTGGAATGGTCTGCCTGCTACTATAAGAGATGCCCCTTCGGTCTCAGCTTTCAAATCCCGGCTGAAGACTCACTACTTCAGTTTAGCATATCCTGACTAGAGCTGCTGATTAACTGTACAGACTGTATCTCTGTTGTGAGTCATTAGCACTAAAACATAAGTAAAATGATAGTTAGAATTTCTTACCTATCCTGTTTCTCTTCTCGGTACTCAAATGTGACACTTGGTGCCACAGCCCACCTGCCAAGTTGTTTTGCCTGCCTAAGGTTAAGTCATCCCTAATGGAGGATTGCAGGAATCGTGGGGTAGAGGGGTCCTTTCATTGGATTGGCTGTCTCCGCTTTGGAATGGCCAATTGGGGGAGGCAGCTTGGTGGCTGAGGTCTCCAGGACTCTAAACAAATCCAAATCATATTATGTCTTACTATCTACTGTTAAATTCTGCTCCATACTTGTAATATTTTTATTTTTATATTGTACTGAAGATTACTTGTGTTCTGTTCTGTGTATTGTATTGTATTGTATTGACCACCTTCTTTTTGACACCCACTGCACATCTAACCTACCTGGAAAGGGGTCTCTCTTTGAACTGACTTTTCTAAGGTTTCTTCCATTTTTTTCCCTACAACCATTTTTTTTTTTTGGAAGTTTTTCCTTGTCTTCTTAGAGAGTCAGGGCTGGGAGGCTGTCAAGAGGTTGGGCCTGTTAAAGCCCATTGTGGAACTTCTTGTGTGATTTTGGGCTATATAAAAATAAATTGTACTAGCCAACCCGCGGCGTAACATACGCCGCATAATTATGTATTGATGGGTGAACACTTGCTGAACGACACAGTTGTCCAAATGGGGTGGGTTTGTGGATACCACTGTGAATGAATGAATAGATGGACCTCTGGAGAGAGCAACATACAATTGCCCGTGACTGAAAGCGGAATCGTCTGTGACGATGGAGGCCACGCTGGTGAAAGTTACTTTGTCGGTAGGGATAAGTTTCAGCACTTGTTCATTAAGGTGTAGCGAGTCTTCGTTGTTGACGCTTAATATAGCTTGCGTACTGAGTTGTTCCGGAGTCACAGTTGAGAAACACTTTTTTAATGTCTTTTAAGCACAGGGAAAAAAAATTAACATGTGAAACATCCGTAATGTAATAAGCCACCAAGAAAAGTAACATTGCAACAATGCACGCTACGATCCGATCGCTGTAAACAGAAGTGAAAACAAAATCGAGGCTGGTGCATTCTTTAACTGCCTTGTAGCGCAATGGTAGTGCTGCTGTTTTGCAGTAAGGACACTGTGGAAGATTTTGGGTTCAGTTTCCGGTTTCTCCCTGTGTGTATAGCGCTTTGAATACTGAAAACACTGGTATATCAATGTAATGAAGTATTATTATTCTTATGCGTCCAGCGCTCTCTCTCTCGCGCGCGCCTGTATGCGTGTGTGTGTCGCTCGCTCTCTCTCGCTCGCTCGCTGCACGTGTTCCTGCAGGCATACCAGTAAGTGAATGAAAAGATGGAACTCTGGAGAGAGCAACATACAACTGTCCGTGACTGAAAACTGGTTTTGGCAGATACAGGCAAATCTTTTTGAAAGTTTGGCCCTGTGCCTTATCAATTGTCATCGCAAAGGCAAATCTAACAGGAAATTATCTTCGTGTTAAAGTAAAAGGCAAATTATCCGAAACAAACAAACTGTTTTACACGCTGCATACCAACCCGCAGCGTAGTATACGCCGCATAATCACGCCGCTTTTTTATTGTTTTTTAAGCAGAGGGAAAAAATGAACATTTGCAACATCCGTAACGACGCTTTCAGTAAGTACAATGCACACGCGTTTAATTTGTCAGCCACTTTTTGCCAGCCATCTTTTCTTGTTTGGGCTGCTTTTGCAGTGTTACCGCTTGTGCATATTAAATCTTGAAATCCTTCAAGTAACTAATTAACCTTTTAACCGCCAACTCCCTAAATGCCAGGATGAATCTGAACAATTTTCGTTTTTTTACTTTACATTTATTCAAGCAGTATTTACCTGCTGAAATACCTGCTGAAATACCTGCTGAAATGTTTCAAATAAATGGTTAATCAAAGGACGTAGCTTGAACAAGCGGTCACGGTTTGGATCTTTCATATCTGGCTCAGATAACGGGCAGCAGTCCAGTTGAGATGCTGGGGATACACCCACTCATCGCCATCATCCGATGCGTCGTCATTCACAGTATCATGCAGCGCACGTTGCTGATCATCATTGTCGCTAAAATCTTCTTCAGAACTGCTACAATCATGATCAGAATTATTGTCCAAAATAGCCTGCAAAACCTCACTTGAAGTCAGTTTACGTTTCGCCATATTCACAGCTTTCACTTTCGAATCACATCACGTGATAGGCCAATACAAGCGCAGAGTTGTCGAAATACAACGTAGTAATAATACCCACGCCAAACCGTCAGTTATACTACGCGCCAGGCATTCACATAACCACAGGCAAATGTGCCGGATAATTCCGGCAGAAAGGCGTCAGCAATAAAGCTACGATGCCGGATATATCCGGCAGAGGGCGGTTAAGGGGTTAACTAACACCCACCCACCCAGCTTGTGAGAAAAAAATGTGCCCGTTCTTTCATCATTTTGTTGCAGCCTATGAACGACTTGCTGATCACGTTTTCTAGACTCAATATACAGTGGAACCTTGGTTCACGACCAATAATTCGTTCCAAACCTCTGGTTGTAAACCGATTTGCTGGTGAACCGAAGCAATTTCCCCCATAGGATTGTATGTAAATACAATTAATCCATTCCAGACCGTACGAACTGTATGTAAATATATATTTTTAAAGATTTTTAAGCACAAATATAGTTAATTACACCATAGAATGCACAGTGTAATAGTAAAAACATTGAATAACACTGACATAAACACCCAGGCTACCTGCTCAGCTGCATGGGCAGGCTCTCTCTCTCTCAGCAGCAGCCTCCCCAGCCCATACCCCCCACCCCCCCTCTCTCTCTCTCAGCAGCGTGGGAGCCTCCCCACCCCCTCTCTCAGCAGCGCACGCCTCCCCAGCCCCCCCCCCTCTCTCAGCAGCACGCGAGCCCCCTCCCCCTCTGTCTCTCAGAAGCACAAGAGCCCTCTCTCTCTCTGTAACATTGCCACAGTTGTAGAAACACTTTTTTTTTTAATGAGTTTTAAGCACAGGGGGAAAAAAATGAAAAAGAGGCACAGGGCTTATTGGTTTTTAAACACTGCTTCCTTCATTGTGTTTTAACCTCAGTTTTAAAGGATTGCGCGGCTCTCTCTGTTGCGCTGCCTGTGTGTGAACCAAGGTTCCACTGAGGTTAACTAATGAAAAGTCAACGTGGCTCAGAGCTGCAAGTGGACTGTGGCACAGACAAACAGAAATGACGGCATGTTTTCCGAGGCGTCGCGTCTGAATTGGTGGGCGTGGCTCTGTGATTTTTTTCGTCGTATCCAATGGTCTAAGAGTTGGTGGGCGTGGCTACTTCCTGCGTGCGCCTTTGGCGTCTTACTTGTTGGCGGCTTAGTGAATCCACGCCCCTTCCGGCGTGCTTTCCATGGTCGGCTACTTGTCTTCTGGCTTAGTGAATTATATATATAGATTGTATTGTATTGTAATTTCCGTCTGTCAATGTGGCTTCTCTTCCAACATCTCCAGCTTGTGTTAGATTAGTTGGTGTTTTCACATAGGCTTGAGGATGTGTGAATCACTGGGCCCTCTGAGGACTGGCAACCTGTCCAGTGTTTCTTCCTGCCTTGTGCCTGCATCTTCTGGAATGGCCTTCATGTCCCTGAAACCCTGAATTGTATTAGCTGGGTTGGAGAATATTATGCATTTCAGATGACTGTAGCCAGACATGTAAATTCACACCCACAATCATAATACTGGACACTTTTCTGGACAATCTTATATGTGAACCATCTCTTGAAGTACATGGCTTGACCAACTGGCTTATATTTGGTGGGTATTATTCCTAATTTAAAAATTTGTGATCCTGCAAGAGTTAATGTTTCTTCTGCACTGGATATATGTTACAATTTTAATTTTCCAATTTTGCAGTTTATTTTCTCTTTGTAAGTTTTATGTATATCTTAACAAATCTAAATCATTTCATTTTGTTTTTTTTTGTAATTCCAGATTATTACTAACAGTCACATCCAACTGGACTATTGCGTTTTTAACTTGTACTAATGAATCATTTTCTTTTAGTTGGAGTGTAAATTCATTTAAGTCATTGTAATTCAGTTATAAGTGTAATCCATTCAAACGTTTTGTGAACATGAGTTATATATAACACGCTTGAGATTTATATATCACATTTTCCAAGCTCAGTAGGCTTTACAAGTACAGATACATTGATGTAACAAGAAAATTAATGTACCTGATCAGTGTTACAGAGTGGATCAGAAATTGGGACTGAAGTGGCAAATGTATGGTGTCACACACGTGCGCCATGGGAGGCAACTAAAGGGCTTAAGTAAGGGCAGTTCCGAGGCATACCGGGATGTGGCAGAGTGCACTGACTCTTTTTCTCCCTTTCCTGTAGACCATTCCCGGAAAATTCCACCTGGCTCTCTTGACGTCACTTCCGGGACCGAGCCTATGAAAGGAGAGACCTTGCCCGCTCCGGCCCCTGTGATGTCACGTGTGGGCTTGAACCAATGGCTGAAGACCTTCATGAGCCTGTCCCCTATGATCTCATTTCCTGTCTTCCCCTTTAAAAGCCTGCACCTTTTCCCTATTCCCTCAGTTCTTTTTTGGACTCGGTTATGTGCACATCAGTGCCGTATTCATTTAAACAACTTTTGCAGCCAGGAAACCAATTATACGGGTGGCTGCCCCAAACCTTTCTATGACTCTGTGTCAAGTTTGTGACAATGGTTTTAAAGTCCCAGTCCAATGGTCTTTTACTGGGATGTAGGCACCCAGAGCTTATCCAGGTAGTCGTGAAAATCATGCTGAAAACTCTATTGGAGAAATCTAGTCAAAAAAATGGTGACTCCATATAAAAATGGGATTAGCCATGGAAGAAAAAGATGATGAAGTAGAATGAATGCAGGAGTCATTCTTGGACAGGAGACAGTTATTGACACACTCACCCTTAGTAATACTGAGCTGATCTTGAGGTGTCCATCAGTCTAAAGTGCTTAGAACTGGGATCACTGGAGATGTGAGGCAATAGTGCTAACCACTGCATCACCATGCTGAAAAAACATTACTAAAAAAGTTTGCAAAAAACATCATGTAATCTGTGCAAATGAATTCATTGAGTTATTGTTGAAAAACTGCATTTGTAAGTTGAAAACATGATGTAATATTGAATACATAAATAAAATGTTATATACATTTTATAAGAAAAGGTAAACATGATCCTGTGGTTTTCTGTTTTGGCTGGTAAGAGCAATACTTGGTAATAAATAAGAGAAAACAAAATAGCATCTTGACTATTAAACTTTTTTTTTTGCTCTAACTCTCAGATAGCAAAAATATTTGTTTGTGTGGTTTTCCAGTATTTGTCATAACTTACAATTCACTTCACTCACTGTGTTTATTTAGCACAGTAATACACGGCCATATCTGAAGTCTGCAGACTGTTCATTTGTAAGTACAGCATGTTGTTGGAATTATCCCTGCTGATGGTAAATCGTCCCTCAACAGATGTTGCATACCACGTCTTGCTAGCATCAGGTCTTATTGTTGCCACCCATTCCAGTCCTTTACCAGGAGGCTGACGAATCCAGTTCATGTAGATGTCACTAAATGTGAACCCAGAGGCTTTACACGATAACCGGTGTGACTGTCCTGGCAGTACAGTTACAGGATCTGATTCTTGCAGCTTTATTTCAGCAGAAACACCTAAAAAAGATAAAGAGAGAAAAGTAAAGTTTGTTCAAATACAGAAAAATGTTGCTATAACTTTATTTTAGGAAGTACTTACCAAAGACATGCAATATCATTAAAATCAACATCAGTCCCATTTTAAAACAAGCTGGTGTTTGTTACATTAACATTAACAGCACTGCCGTGCCTTTTATAGCTGCTGGTGAGATCAGATAGGAAGGAATAGTGGAGATGACTTTGCATAAATCTCAGAACAGGAGGGTTAGGTATGGTACATCACACAAAATTATATGTCTTGAAACTCAACTTTGTAAGCTATTCAGCTAAACATTTAAATCACCTATTTGAAGATTCATTATGAATTCATATCACAACAGCCACATCATCACCGAATGCAATTAAATATGCTATTGATATTTAATCTAATTTTGAAATAACTTGCGAAGTTGTAAATTGCAGCTCTCTATACTATTTGTGAGTACTGCTAACCATGGATACATTTAAGACATCTATTAACAGTATTTCTGAAAAAAAATATTGTTACGCTTACATCTGCTGAACCCATTTAAAGCATTAGATAATTATTTCTGTCTAGTACTGGCTATACTATATCTGTTTTATGGGATTTTGTACATGTTTAGGGATCATACAGTTTCTAACAGTTTTGTTTTTCTCTTTGGGGTTTCTTCTGTGTTTTATGGTGGGGGGTTCACTGAGTCATTTTTAATTGTGCAGTTGTAGCTGTTGTCCCTTCTGATGCAGCTTTACTATGAGTTTCTTTTTTTCAATTTCTTTTGGTTCCACTTCTCTACTGCTTTACTTTTTGATAATGGCTAATGTAGATGTTGTTAACATGCAATGTGATGATACTCTCACCTCCTCAGAAGTGATCCATCCAGCTTTGCAAACCTTTTATTTTACTATAAAATAGAACTGGCGTTTTTGCTAGAATCACATTAAAAATCTAAGGATTCATCTTGTGCCTCTTTGTGATGTTATTTCCTGATTGCTGCTTCTTCTGTATCCTCAGATAACTGAGAAATCTTGATTTTGATTCAGAAATTATTGAAAATTAGTGATGACAGCAGATTTTCTTATGCGTTTAGTGGAAGACAAAATAAAAAATCAGCCACATTAATCAATTATGAAATAGGAGGTTTTTTATCACAGTATAGTATTTTCAACTCCTATCAAAGATAAAATTTGAATAACCTTCTGTCCTTTCAGTTATCAATTTCAAAGATCTTTGCTCTTCCCAAACTTACCCAAATACATTCTGATTGTATCACACATGGTTAGAGAACTATTCACTGACTGCCTAAAATGTGTGAAACAAGAACTAGCATAATAATAATAATAGCACATTTTATTTATATAGTGCCTTTCACATGCTCAAAGAGCTTATAGGTGATTAGTTCATATCAGACATTTGTAGAGATTCTATCTCAGCTGCATAAAATAGTGCCACTTTTGAACCCACATATGCTTAACACAAAGGGTAAAATAAATCATGAAATGACCCAAAGTTAACAGCTTCACATCCCAGAGTGAAAAACAGGTCACAGCATCTGGCAAAAAAGACACAAAATGGCAGCATTCATGAAAAAACAGATGGGAAAGACATAAAATTAATTTAACTACTTTAAATACATTTTCTAATTTTGTTCTGCATATCAACCTGCCTAGTAACAGTACACCACATAAATCCAAAATGGTAGCACACTTAAAAAGCTAAATGGTGTTGTGATAAGATTAAAGTTAAATGTTTAATTAAATAAGTTATGAATAAATAAATTTGTTAATATTTTATCAATTATACTGATTGTTTTCAGCAAAGAATAAATCTTCTTGACATTCTGAAACCCCCAAAGAGACAGAGAGAGTCTGGGAGCATGTGCTGATAGCACACTGCCACATGAAATAAATGCTAAATGAATCCAAAGAAGGTATAGAAAAAACAGAATCATAACAAGTAGCAGATACAATAGATCCAAGTGAATCAAATGAAAACAATATAATTAAAAGGTATTTTTCAAGCACTTTTGAAGCTATAATTATTTCAGCAGTTACAGACCCAAGTAAAGCAACACATCCTATCCAATTACTAAAAGAAGATGGGAGGAAGGAAATTTTGCAATGTAGTAAAGCAGAATTAAAAGAAAGGTCAATGATCAGAAATCAAAAACACTTGTGTGCTTACAAAACACATGGAAGAAGGTACCAGACCCACCAAGGGAGCAGGAAAGGAAAAATTAATCAAACATCAGACGCATCCCATGACCCCACCCCCCCTTGTATTATATTCTGTAAATGACCTATGGCTGTTTAATAATAGCTGTAATTTTTGCTTGATAAATACATAATGAAAAATACAGTGACCCAGAAAATATCTCTTTTAATGAAACTATATGTTTTTAGTCCAAACCAAGAATGACATTTTGAAAAAAATATTACATAAAAATAACTGAATTGCTGAAATTAGGTACTTATCTGAAGGGACAGATGGTAGACAGAGATGTAGTAGATGCAAAGGAAGATTATATTTTAGATATATCAGTATTAACTTTAAGAGCCAGCATGAGCTGGATATAAAAAAATAATTAACCAGAAGGCATGTTGAAATGAGCAATTAGCTCCTGAAATGTGCAAAGTCTGCATCCACTAAGAAAAATTGGCCAAAGGAGAATGTGTTTGTGAGACCAAGAGGGAAATGTACAAGGGTGACCTTTAATCAAGACTGATAAGTAATTAAACTTACAAGATAGCTTATTCCACACTTGAGTATGTAACCAAGTTTTATCAAGATGATGTCAAAATTTGCAGCATCTTATGGAAAGATTACAGATTCTTGAGTACATGTCACTCCTCTTTTCAGACCAAATCCTTGATGGTTACCTACAGAGTAGTCAATGGGTCTGGACCTACTCTATATATATAAAGAGAGAGCCTTCTGAGGACCTATGCTTCTTATCGACAACTCACGTCTGCTGCTGAACTGTGTCTGGTATGAAATCTCAATCCAGTCTCTTTTCATGTGTAACTCTTAGTTGATGGAACAAATGGCCCACCTCCATTTGTAATTCTTACTTCCCCAATATGTTTAAGAACTAACATACCCAGCACTCCAAAAAGGGAAGTCAGTGCATCTATTATGGTCAATAAAACTCACTAGAGGGCACTCTTTTTGAAACAGCTAAACAAAACAATTGGGTCAACAGGTCAGTTATTGTTATTGTGTTTTGACCTTCTCCGTCACATTTTGGTATAATCTATCTGCAATCTATACCAAATAGCAAGACACAAGCAAAAACATAAAAACAAGGATACAGACTCACAGGACAGATAATACAGCCAATCAATCAACCAATCAGTCAATCAATCAATCAATAAATCGATAAGAAAATAAATAATTAAAAATAAACTGAACAAGTACATAGGAAGAAACCATTGAATTGCCTGGAGGCTGAAAAGACCACCAAAGGTGCTTCTTAGTACTCTGTGGTGGAAGAAACCTGTGTCTAAATGTGTTCCAAAAGACCGCCTCCTGGAGGCAATGTAGAGGATTTTTCATGATGGCATCCAATTTTTCTGCCTTCCTCTTTTCCATAACAGCTTCCAGTGTGTCCAGAGTTTGCCCTGTGATGGTGCAGGCTTTCCTTATAAGTTTGTTCAGGCTTTGTGATTCTTTTGAGCTCAGGTTGCTTCCCCAGGAGACTGCAACTTAGAACAACAAACTGGATACTATGGACTGGTTGAACATTTCCATCAGCCTGCTGCACATATCAAAAGACCTGAGTTTCCTTAGCAAGTGCAGTCTGCTCTGGCCCTTCTTGTCCAGCACCACTGTGCTGTCAGATCAGTCCAGTCTGTTGTTTATATGAACTCCCAGGTAGCTTTGCACTTCCATGTCCTCCCCTAGAAAGAAGGACTTACATTTGCTGACCACATGTCAATCATTAGATTTATATAATTTTCTGCAATTAATTGTAATAGTAATAATCTGCAATGGGTTGGTGCCTTGACCAGGGATTGTTCCTGTCTTGTGCCCAATTGCTTTTTGGGAGCACCTCCTGCTTCCCCTCAACCCTGTTCAGAATAAGCAGGTTTAGATGGAGCGATGGATAATGAGTTTTATGGGTGAATGCCATGATGGACACAACTGTTGAACAACAAACATACAAAGACAAGACTGATCTTTGCCAAATCAAACTGAGAGAAACCAAAACCCTCTGGAAAAATTTTGATGAAACCAAAGTAGAGCTCTCTGGCAATGGCAACACATACCACTGATATCTCTATATGTTATGAAATGAGGCTTACCTTTTGTTTACTGACAGTCAAAAAGGGTGTGTGTTCCATAATTTGAATGGGTCTTGAGCATATTAAGGAAATCATAAAAACAGAGGGTGCCCAGAGCCTTTAAGAGGGGAATACGCTACCCAGTTTCAAAAAACCAGGGGTCCTCCAACAGTCCAATTGCCCAACACACGTGTCCAAAAGCACAAAAGAATGGTGAAAAATGAAAATAGGCTGTGTTAAACTGGCCAGCAGTGACTCCTAATCTCAGTCTCATTGAAAACCATTGGAAAGAGCTGAACTGTGCTCTTGAGAAAAGGAATACGGCAAACATTCAAGAGCGGAATGAATTTCAACTGAGTGGGAGAAAGTAGCTTCTTCCTTTCAATCGGAACTAAGACTCTCTGATTACTTTACAATGTCTTTCACAAGTTGCTGTTTCCAGCTGAAAGCTGTAGTTTGAACTGGTGTCACTACTTTATTTTGGAAAAGTTATGCAAACATTTGCAGTTTGTTAGTGTATTTTTCACCTTATTCAGGTGCTGCACACACACACACACACACACACATATATATATATATATATATGTATATATATATTGAGGTGGACGGCCGGCAACTCATCCCAGCTGACACATCCAGGCCGCTAGATGGCATTTCCCATGCAGTATAGAAGTACCCAGGATTCCCGCAGGGCACCATGGGAGATGGAATTCGGTTTCACAGCCCTGTTGGGGACCCTGGGGGCCACTGTGGGATGCTGCAGGAAGACAAGGGGATTTTTATTTCCTGTATAGCCCGGAAGTACTCCCAAGTCACGGGGATGGAAGAACTGAAGTACTTCCAGGCTGAAGAAAAATATAACTCTTTATCTGACCTGGAAGTGCTATGGAATCACGTGTACTGAAGGACAGGAACATTACTGTAATTATTGAAATTATTACTGGGACTTTTTATATATATATCAAGGTTTTTGATGTAATATTTATTTTACTACTGTAGTATCAAGGGCAGTTGGAGTTGGGTCTGTGAGACAGGGCCTTCTTTTACATGCCTAATCTTCTGCATCCCACATGCTGAAATTTCACTCTGTCTTTCCAGGTCACCCTTTTATACTTCTTAAAGTTTTATTTTCAAAGATGCTTACCATGTTGATTCCCTTAGTGGCATGTGCAGGGCTGGAGGTGCCATCCTCATTCGCTTTTCTTACAAACAGTTTTCTTTCTCTGCCTAGAACTTGCTATGATACTTCTGTTTTGTGGGATTTTTTTGTACATAGTTAGGGATCTTATTTTCCAATAACTATATTTTTCTCTTTGGTGCTTTAAATGTGTGACATATGGGGGACAGATCACCAGAGCATGGTGAATCATATAGTTTTTGCTCTGCTCCCTTCTGATGCAGCTCTTTCATGGCAGTTCCTTTTTTGTAATTTGTTTTGGTTCCATTGCTCCTCTGCTTTAAATTTTGATAGTGGATAATCTGAATGTTATGTAGAATGTGAGCACACTCCCATCTCCTCAGAAGCGATCCAACTTTGAAAACCTTATATTTCACTTTAAAACATACCTGACATTTGTGAAAGAATCACACTTAAAATCACACTTAAAATGTTTTCTGTCTCTTGAAGATGCTGTGTCTCGATTGTTGCTTCTTTTGCAATCTCGCATAACAGAGGTGTCTTAAATTTTGAGGTGATGTAAATTGACAAAATAAGGTTGGCTGTCACATGCACATCAAGGAATTCAGTGCTCAAGACTAATTCCAATTAATCATCTTTGTCAGACTGCAAAATGACTATAACTCAGTCTTTGGCAACCTTGAACGAAACAACTTTGCAGAAGCTGTCAACCAAAGGATGAGCATATGTTCACTGGGAGAAACCAACAGCAAACTATCTACTCCTTCCTTTATAACTTTTTCTCCCTGCCAGGTAGGATTCAAACCAATTTAAGACACTGCCAGAGAAGCCCACCCATTGACTAAGGCAATTTCTAAGAATATTGTGATCAATGGTATCAAATGCGGCACTCAGGTCTAATAGGATGAGAACAGATAAACGGCCTCTGTCTGCATTTACCCGCAAGTCATTTACTACTTTAACGAGTGCAGTTTCTGTGCTGTGATTTGTTCTAAAACCCGACTGAAATTTATCAAGAATAGCATGTTTATTGAGGTGATCATTAAGCTGCATAATGACTGCCTTTTCCAGAATTTTACTTAAGAAAGGCAGGTAAGAGATGGGTCTAAAATTTTCAAGAGCAGAGGGGTCGAGGTTATTTTTCTTAAGTAGGGATTTAACTACAGCAGTCTTAAGACAGTCTGGGAAGACCCCCATATCTAATGACGAATTTACAATGTCAAGAATATTATCAATTAGCACGCCCGATACTTCTTTGAAAAAATTTGTTGGTATTGGGTCAAGGACGCAGGTGGAGGGTTTCAGTTGAGAAATTATTTTATGTAAATCAGGTAAATCTGTCCTAGTGAAAGAATTTAATTTGTTTATAACGGAATGCTGGGGTTTAGGAGGATCCTTAGTGTTGGGGAGATATACTATGTTATTTCTAATATCATTAATTTTTTGATTGAAAAATACAGCAATAGCCTCACAGGTTTTACTGGAAGTATTTAGGAGGCATTCCTTTGAGTTACCTGAGTTTAACAGACGATCAATTGTAGAGAATAAGACTCTGGGATTACTAGCATTGTTATTTATAATCTTAGAGAAATAGCAGCGCCTCTCAAGACGGACTGTGTTATTGTATTCTGTTATTTTAACTTTTAATATTTCATAGTGGGTTAGTTTAGTTTTCCTCCATTTACGCTCAGCTCTCCGGCATGTTCTCTTTAAATCAGACACTCTTTGGGTCTTCCATGGTATAACAATGCTAGAAGATTTTTTAACTGTCTTTTCAGGTGCAACTAAGTCAACAGCAGCTCTCACTTTAGTATTAAATCTTTCCACCTTACTATTTACATTATCCTCGCTATTATAGTTGGCACTATAAACAGACTGGCTGCTTAGAATGTTTGAAAGTTTTAAAGCTGCTGATGAGTCAAAGAAGTGTTTTTTAACAATATACTTCTCATGAGTGTTTTCTATCATTATTTCTATATTAAAGAGTAGAAGAAAATGGTCTGATAGACCCGTATCAATGACCTGTTTTATATCAACTTTTAGTCCTTTAGTAATTACTAAGTCTAACGTATGACCTGCTTTATGTGTAGGCTGATTAATGAGCTGTCTCAAATCAAGAGTCCAGGAGGTTCATAAATTCTTTTACTTTTTGGTCACACTAATTATCTGTATGAAAATTAAAGTCGCCGACTATTAAGAGTGTGTCATAGTTGGTAATTAAAATTGACATCAAGTCAGAGAATTCCTCAAAGAAAGACGTGTTGAATTTTGGAGGTCTATACATGGATAATACTAGAACGTGAGAATCTCCATGAATAACAACGGCGAGATGCTCAAAGGACTTGAATTTACCAAAACTGACATCTTTACCTTTTAACCGGCTTGAGTAAATATTTGCCAAGCTGCCGCCTCTCTTTCCTTGACAATCCTCACAAGTAAAACTGTAATCCGGAGGCGCAGATTCGATTAAAACAGCTGCGCCATCTGAGCTAAGCAACGTTTCACTTAGTGCAATAAAATCTATTTTTATATCACTAATAAGATTGTTGATAAAAAATGTCTTGTTAGTTAAAGCTCTAACATTTAATAGTGCCATATTTAATGTTTCGGAGGGGCAGAGATGAGTACTATGTGCGTTATTGATATTTGGAACAGGAACTAAATTATTTTTATTAGCGCCGCTCTGTGTGTATTTTTTGTTTAATCTATAGTCTGTTTTTATAGTTTTAATACATTGTTCATCTAAAGTAGCAATTTTAATTAAATTATTGGTGTTTATGCCATATTGCCTAGATTTTCTACGTGCATTGAGATTGGTTATTTGAGTATTAATGTTGTGCACTTTTATGGAATATTTTATTAAACAATTATCATGTCCTAGCACAGCAGTAGCATTTCGGAAGGGGTTAAGAGTAGAGATAGATAGTCAAGATAAACAAATTACCTTAGATATGTTTTTGGAGAGAACCTGGGTGCCGAAACTGTTCGGATGCAGGCCATCTTGCTTGAAGAAACGCGTTCTTTCCCAAAAGAGGTCCCAATTGTTGATGAACCCGATGTCTTGATTCTTGCAGAAGCCCTGCAGCCAGTTGTTTAATCCTAGCAGACGACTGTAGTACTCGTTTGATCGTCTGACGAGAGGTACAGGACCCAAAATGAAGATCTTTACCGATGGGGGTCCTCTCCTTCATGTCTTTAATTAGTGCTGCGAAGTCAGCCTTGAGGATTTCCGACTGTCAGTGCCTTATGTCGTTCACGCCAGCATGCAAAACAATTGCTCCAACTGCCCTATTCTTGTGCTTCTCATAGATTGCTGGCGCACGTCTCATCACATCTTGGACACGAGCACCGGGAAAACAAGAAACAAATGATTTTTGATTAGGGCATGCGATATTGAGGTTTCTAACAATAGAATCACCTACCACTATTACATCTCCAGGGGCTGAAGGCAAACTGGTGACGCGGAGAGGGTTGAACCGGTTCTGAGTCGAGATGCTCGCCTGTGCCGATGGAGGTGTTCTGGCCTTGAACCCCCGCCTGCATAGCTGAAATACGCCGAGGTCTTCATCAGTGTCGCTCCTACGAGGCGCGGGGGTGAAGTTCACTTGAATGGCACAACGCAGGGTTGATGTTACGCTGATTACAGATGGTGAGGACGGTTTATCCAGCAGCCGAGCCTTCAGATCCTTAAGGTATCTTCGTCTGGACAGGAGTTTCTGAATCTGTTCGTCGAGTACCTGGAGTTCTTCTACGACGACGGCAACGCGATTCATCTCACTGTCGCCCATTGTCTGCTTCTGCTTCTGCTTCGTGCCCTAGGAAGAATGAGAGAGAGAGATTGATTAGTCCCCCAACAAGCTCTGCTGCTGAAACAAAAAATGATGTCAGTCTCAGGATGATTGCAGGGATGATCCTTGGATAAGACACAGTTATGGACACACAGATTCACTCAGTAATACTGAGCTGATCTTCCGGTGTTAATCAGTTTTAAGTGCTCATCTTTGGGAGATAACATGTGAACTCTAACCTCTAGCGAGGTCAGAAACTCAACGAGGATCCTTGGAGTTGTGAGACAATAGTGCTAACCACTACACCACCACAGACTTAAGAAGAAAAGCATTACTTAAAAATAGTTTGCAACAAAAATTTTCTTATCTGGGCAAATGATTTCATTGATGTAAAAATATCATTTAATGCTTGTGAAATGTCTAATTTTAAGAAATTTAAGTTATTATTGAAAAACTGCAATTTTAATTTCAAAACAGTATGAATAAATTAGAACTTTTTGTACTTTGCATGAAAAAAATGTGATCCTGTGGTTTTCTGTTAATCTTTGGCTGATGAAAACAATTCTTGGTGATAAAAAAGACAAGCCAAAATAATATCAAGAAGTATTATACTTTTTTTTTGCTTTAACTTCCAGATAGCAAACATTTTTGTTTGTATGATTTTTTAGTTTTTGTCATGATTGGCACTTCCCTTTCCTAACTGTGTGTCTCCAACACAGTAATACACGGCCATGTCTGTAGTCTGCAGGCTGTTCATCTTTAAGTACAGCATGTTGTTGGAATTGTCTCTGCTGATGGTAAATCGTCCCTCAACAGATTTTGCATACCACTGGCTACTACCGCTATCACTTATTGCTGCCACCCATTCCAGTCCTTTACCAGGAGTCTGACGAACCCAGTGCATGCCATAGCTACTGAATGTGAACCCAGAGGCTTTACATGACAACTGGTGTGACTGTCCAGGCAGTAGAGTTACAGGATCAGATTCCTGCAGCTTTATTTCAGCAGAAACATCTAAAAAAATAATTATGAAAATTAAAGTCTGTTCAAACTCAAAAAATAAAATTGCTGTAGATATATTATATGAAGCACTTACCAAAGATATATAATGTCATTAAGATCAGCATCAGGTCTATGAGCCTCATTTTGTTGCTTGATACACTAACATTAACAGCACTGAGATGCTGTGCCTTTTATAGTCTGCTGGTAAGATCAGATAGGAAGAAATAGTGGGGACAGCTTTGCATAAATCTCAGAATGGGAGGGTTAGATACAATAAATCACACAAGATTGTCCTTCTAGAAACCCCTCTTTATAAGCTTTTCAGAGATGCTGTTTAATTTTTTTTTATTAAAAGTAAGTAACATTTCATTCAAACAAGTCAAGCTTAACAAAACTAAATTCAAATCAACCCCTACACAAGAGAAAGAGAGGAAGGCCAATAGCCAGAGTAAAACTTTTAAGAGTAGAAAAGAGAGAAGAGAATATATGCTTATTTTAAAATGTTATTGAATAGATCCTGCCAGGCTTTTAAAAAGGTTTGAACAGGTTCTCTAACTGAGAATTTTTTAAACATTTAATTTGCCCGTTTTGAAGATTCCTCATGAATTTACAGTATATCACAACAGCCACATCAAAGTTGAATGCACTTTAATATGATTTAATCACCGCGTACTCTGAAAAAAAATTTTTTTTTATGTTACACAATCTTTTGAATGCTTTGTTAAATGTCTTTCTTTTGCTGACCTACGCGAGGTAGGTGCCACTGGTTCAATGTTTATCTTTGCTACTGCAGTTTCTTGAAGACTTTCTTGCCCAACTGCTTCATTGATATCAGATTCTTGGGGTTCTACAATTTTGTTGGGCAGTTTTGTTTGCTCTCCTGCTCTAGAATCGTGTCCCTTAGATCTCCTGAAATACTCTTCAACTTAAAGTCTCGAATCACTTCTGGCTTGAATCTGGCTCTCATTTGGTCAACATGCTATTTCAAAGTCTGTCCATTGCCTGCAAGTACCATATATGACACAGGCCCTGTGCAACTTATTACAACAGCAAGTATCCACTTTGGCCTATAGCTGTAATTCCTTATGAACACTTCATTACCCGGTATGACGATTCTTAACTTGCTGTTTCTATCATGCCATTCCTTCTGTTTTAGTTGCTTCTGCTGCACTTTCACTTTCAAATTTGGCACTAGTAAATCAAATGTTGATCTTAATTTCCTTGACATCATCATTTCTGCTGGAGACAATCCAGCTGTTGTTTGTGGTAGTATTCTATAATTAAATAAAAACCTTGACAGTCTTGTCTTCCACATATCAACTTTTATATTTTTTTCCTCCTTGAAGGTCTGGACTGCTGTCTCAGCTAGTCCATTCGCAGAATGGTGGGAGGGTGCTGATCTCACATGTATTTGCCATTGTTCTCAATGAACAATGTAAATTCAGCACTTGTGAAACATGTCTCATTATCAGTAACTAGTATTTGGGGAAGTCCAAAGACACTAAAACGTTGTCTCAATTTCTCTATTGTTGCTTGAGAAGTTGCATTATTCATCACATAAATGTCCATCCATTTTGAATGAACACCCACGATAACTAAAAACATCTTATCTAGAAAAAGTCCATCATAGTCAACATGGATTCTTAACCAGGGTGTTTTTGGCCTCTCCCAAGGATATACAGGGGCACATGCTGGAGTTTTACGATGTTGTGGCATTCTGTACATAGTTGCACCTCTTTCTCCACATCCTGGTCCATGCCTGGCCACCAAAAATAAGACCTGGCTAATCCTTTCATTCTTGAGATACCTGTGTGGGTTTGGTGCAACACCTTAAGCTGAGTTTTTTGTCCTTGTATCAGTGTAACAACCCTGGCTTCCCACAGAACACACCCATCCCTCACACTTAGCTCTAGTCTTCTCTGTAAATAGGGTTTGAGCTCTGGGTTTACTTCATTAGGCCAACCACTAAGGACAAAATCATGGACTTGATACAGAACTGTATCTTTATCTGTCCAATGTTTCACTTGTTTTGTCTCTACCAGGCCTCAACCATCACATCCAACATTAACACTTGTTCTACCTGTTATCCTCTTCTCTGGCCTCTGGAACTGGCAGTCTGCTTAGAGCGTCAGCATTTACATGACATTTCCTTGGTCTATATACAATGGTGTAGCCCATCTCTGGAGTCTGGGTGAACATAAATGGGAAATACTCTTCTTTTCATTAAAAAATGCTATTAGTGGCTTATGGTCTGTGAAAATTTTAAATCGTCATTCATATAGATATTTATGGAATTTCTGGATGCCAAAGATCACTGCTAAGCCTTCCTGGTCTGGCTATGAGTAGTGCTTCAGTGTAGGCATGAGAGTGTGTGACACAAACCCCAAGGGTTTTTCACTTCCATCTTCCATGCAGTGTGACAATGCTGCACCCACATGAAAGTATGAGTTCTTTGTCTGATGAATAGTGCACTAACACACTGGTAGACTGGAGTAACTCCTTTGACTTTGTTTCCTTTTCTACTCCTAAGACACTTCCTTCCTTAACAGATTATGTAATGGTTGACAGATTTGGCAGATTTTGACAGATCCTAAATATTCTTTTATTTCTGTCACAGGTGGCCTCCATGATAGCTTTGACTTTCCTTTCTAAGGGGTGAAAAATCCCTGGGCATTTACTTTGTGCCCTACGTATTTTACTTCATCCTGCAAGAAGGAACACTTGTTTCTTTTCAAACGTAAGCCTGTATCAGACAATCTCTTTAAGACTTTGTCCAGATTTTGAAGATGCTCCTCCTGGTCAATTCCCATGACAAGTATGTCATCAAAATATACAACAATTTTCAGAATTCCCTGCAACAGACATTCCATTATCCGCTGAAATATGTTAGGTGTGGAGGCCAACCAAAATGTTAGCTTTGAATAGGTAAACATGCCTTTCTGTGTGTTCACTGTCAAATACTTTTGACTCTCGTCATCCACTACTATCTGCAGGTATGCATGGCTCATGTCAAGTTTTGAAATTGTGTATGAGAAAGAAAAAAACATTATTAACTGAAATGATTATGGGTATTTGACTCACAATACCAATGACTGTGTTTTGTGTTGAGCATGCTGCAGAGAGCTATATGATTTTTGCTTCTATGTGATTTGTTCTTCATTTGGGTAGAGAAAGAATTGAGCATATGCACAGAATTATTGGACTGACTTGCATTCCTTTATGGGAAAATGCTGACCTTTTGATGCTAACAGAACACCCTGTGATATTATAAATCAGTCATCTCACTTAGTCCTGGTGGTTTCGAACTTCTTCCACTTACGGATGATGGAGGTCACTGTGCTCATTGGGACCTTCAAAGCAGCAGAAATTTTTCTGTAACCTTCCCCAGATTTGTGCCTCGAGACAATCCTGTCTACAGACAATTCCTTTGACTTCATGCTTGGTTTGTGCTCTGACATGAACTGTGTAAAAACATAAAATGATGTAATTGAACAAAATGTATGTGTGTAAGTACAGAAAATAGAACAGAATGATCAAACTTGTTTGTGTTTTGCGTACGTGACAAAAAGCATGTATACTTTCTGGAAGTTTTCTTTCAATGATGTGTGTGACAAGAAAATATACCTTTAGGGTAAGGACTTTACCAATTGGAATAATACAAAATGAGTCAGGACGCTATTTTTATTGCTTACGTGGTCAACGATCAGGAGACTAGAAAGGTATAAAAGAGCAAGGATATCTGCGCTCGAGGCAGATGAAGTGCGGTGTCCTAGGACTGTATTTCTCTGTCATTTTACCTTTGTCTGGTATGTATCAATAAAAGGTTTTTACTAATTTTAATTTTCTTCTCTGTCTTCAGTCACAAAAAGTGTCCACAGTTTTTTGGCGCCCGGACGTGGGGCAAGAGACGGCCGGTCGACTCCTCCAGCGAGACCATTTCAGTGATCCGTCTTACCAGCGGACTGCCGTCAACTTGAGTACTCCGGCAGCAGAGCATGCAGCTCCGGCAAAAGTTAGGACTGTCCTGTCCTGAAAGAGTTCTTGCGTGAGGAGTCCCTGGTCTCCTCTTTGCTACATCCACGGTGACTGAACGGATTTCCAGACAGAGCTTGCACACTTCCAGGCTGGGGTAAGCACCGGGGAATTTCCGAACATTTTTTTTTATTTTCTAAATTACGGGAGGGCGAGTTTCCTGTTGACCGTCTAGTCATATTCATATCTCAACGGGTTGCTTAAGGTGATGGAGACTTGACCCAAGCAGTTTGACGCATACGAAAGGTCTGACGAAAGGATACTGGCCTCACCCATATCCTAGACTCGGCTGGACGTATTGCTGTAGTATTCTGCTGAACCGAATCGGACACGAAGTCACCTGAGCTGGAATCCGGGGATGTGAGCGGACAGGCTAACGGGACGAGTAACGGGGTGGTATATATATATATGGAAACATAAACAGAAAAAGAGCACAGATTGCAGGTTTGCTGTTAGGACGGAATAAATAAATCTACATACTAATAGGAATACCGTGTTCTCCTGGGAACTGGGACAGGACCGATAGTTAGGTGTCTCCCCTTGGGACTAAAGAAGGGAACAGTAAGGGAATAGTGAGTGGCACACTTAATACCTCGCTGATTCATACGTACAAGGGATTAGGCGAATCAGTATATAGTTGGAAAATTAAATACAGGACCCGGGAAGAGCAAGGGGACATAATGGGAACTTATAACAGTAAGCCTGTTAATCGCCGCACAGGGGGATCAAAATCATTAATGCTGGAAGAATTATTTTCGGAGGATCAACAGACGCCCCGTAAAAATGGGTCTCCTAGGAAATTTATAGAAAAGAAGACAGGTTTAGATTTCAAGAAGGCATGTAGGAAATGGAATAGACAGAGTGGTGGGCGTTGGCCGATAGAGGGGACAGGAGATGTAAGTGAAATACAGGAAGCTAGGAAGATCCTGTGTAGGAA
Organism: Erpetoichthys calabaricus; assembly: GCF_900747795.2. Classification (NCBI taxonomy): domain Eukaryota; kingdom Metazoa; phylum Chordata; class Cladistia; order Polypteriformes; family Polypteridae; genus Erpetoichthys; species Erpetoichthys calabaricus. Next base: position 33,666,674 of record NC_041395.2, read on the forward strand.
TAAGCAGGGTTGTTATAATAGTGGACCATATCGAATGGATAATGTTCGATAGATGGGAATTAGTAATAAAAGACAGAAATTTAGAAGCAGTACAGAAACAGAATGAATTGTTGCGGGCAAATGAGGGAAAGGCTAAAAAGGAGAAAGAGGAATTACTAATTACATTACAGAAAGTTCAGACAGGCACTGAACCACAGGCAGACGGGAGGAAAAGGAAGAATAATCCAAATAAAGACCCCCTTTATTCCTATTATTTTTTTCTCTCCTCAGTACCAACCTCAGGCACCTCCATTATCCCCTCCTCTATCCCCCATTCCGACTGCCCCCCCTACACTACAACTAGCAGAAGTTTCCCCCGATGATCCCCTAGGCACAGATCACTATGACCCACCCCGTACTAGACAAACCCCCGTCTCCAAATGCACTCGGAGTCAAACCTCCACTCACAAACCAGCTCCAACTTTTTTCTCTCCAACCTCTTCTTATCCTTCAATAGAAGTTCCCAATCCCCATTATAACCCTGCCCATCCAGCCGGACCCCAAAATCCCACAACAGTTATGATAAATCGGAACTGGGACATCCAAGAACTAAAGGATGTCGTGAATGCACTTCCAGATCCAAAGGAAGTAGGAGGACTAAAATTTGTTGAACAACTTGATCAGTTAGATAGCATGTATAAGCCTAACGCTGCTGAATGGACCCAGGTACTTCGTCGAAAGCTTGGGAGCACATGGGCCACTGTTAGCAGGGGTGTCCGCAATGACGTTCCATGGGTATGGAACCCAGCTTTAACTCGAGGACAGGGGATTGGTGGAGAAGGCGAATTTAACCCACAATGGGAGGCGTTGAGACAAAATATTGCAGAAAAATATAAAAAAGGAACAGACTGGTCCCTTATTTCTGCTGCAAAACAAAAGAGAGACGAGACGGTTGATGAATGGGCACATAGGATTCAAGACCTTATGGCTAATCACTCGGGCTTGGAAAATGTTGACGACCGCACCCGTGCTGCAGTTCCACCTTTTGTTTCCGGTTTGCGCCTTGATATGCAAAACAAGGTCCGCACTTCCTGTATTGAGTGGGAAAGTGCCGCGTTTGATGAAGTCAAACGACATGCTGAACATGCCGAAAAACAAACTAAGCAGAAGGAATCGGACTCTCATGCCAAATTATTGGCAGCACAGATGAACTATTATACCAGGAATACTCCTGACCGAGGCCGAGGATATGGCCTTAGAGGAAGGGGACGAGGACGAGGAAGAGGACGAGGTGGTTTTAGAGCTCCTCCTGTTGACCACAATAAGAATCCTTTTATTCCCTCTCCCTTTAATCCCAATGTTAATTCCTACTCTTGCTACGCCTGTGGTGAAACTGGACATTTTCGTCGGGAGTGCCCTCACAGACAGCAACAGCCCCCACCTCCCCCTATTCCACCTGTTTTTTCTGACACCCCTGACCAACAATACTGGCCATAGGAAAACGCAGGGACCTCCAGCCACTCTTTTCAACTACCTTTGCTCACCCATAATTCAGAGACTGATCCTTTACTGACATTGTTCATTGATGGCACTGAGACTATTTTCTTAATCGACACTGGTGCCACTCGATCTACCCTCTCGCTGGCAAAGGTCCCTGCCTCGAACGAGACTGTTACTGTGCTTACTGCTTCTGGACAACCTCACCTTCTACCTCTTCAAGTCCAGTCACGTCCTGGCGGACATACCTTACTGCATCGTTTTCTTTTAAATCAGCTCTGTCCAGTTAACCTTTTAGGAAGAGATCTCATGACAAAACTTTCTCTTTCTATTTCTATGACTGACAAAGGTTTTTTCTGTTCTACCCCCAAGTTGTTGTGTCAAATTGCCCCTTACCCCAAACCCTCTTTTGCAGCTTGGACTTTAGATATTTCCCCACACACCATTCTCCTCAAAGCCCTACACTCTTTTTCCCCCTGTCTCTTTCCCAATTTACAGGCCCCTGACTGTACTACCCAATACTTCCCTATAGAAGTAGACACCCCCTGGCTAGAATCTTTCCTTACTTCTGGTACTCGCCCCGAAAACCCTTCACATCTCCTGTGTTTTTATTTCATCCACAAAGGCAGCTGCTTCTGTTCATCTTACATGCTTACAGCATATATATTATCTTGGCAGCTCAGTGCCTCATATTTCCTTAGCTAAATCACGCACTGTTAAATGGGGGGAAATAGGACCATGGGTAGAAAAATGCCTTGAAAGAACAGACTGGTTACAAGTTACTCCAGGTATTTTTGATACTCCTGACCGTTTAATAACTAAAGTGGTGCTTCAAACTGATTTTTTAGTACATCGCGCTTTGTGCCGTCCTTCCTCTTTTGCTTGTTCATTGCAAACCACTTTCCCTTCTTGGCTCTCTATGCTCCCTGATTCACTATGGTCCCAGGGAAAGAATGATTATGGAAGGATAGCCCATTGTGAGCCTCTGGTGATCCACCCGAAATCCTCCTTCCGCCCGCACCGTGCCCAATATCCTCTGTCTCCCGAAGCAGAGGCTGGCATCTCCGCCGTACATTCCGATCTCGTCAAACGCGGTACCGCCGTTGGACATGGACCGTCATGCCTCAGGGATACACTGAAGCCCCTTGTGTATATGAACAAGCTCTTGCCCAAAATTTTAGAAGGCTTTTGGCCGGACGGGATACAGTATGTAGATGATATGTAGCGCTACGGAAGAAGATTGTACAAAAGATACCCAGAAATTGTTGCTGTTTTTGGGGGACAATGGCCATAAAGTTTCTAAAGTTAAGCTGCAGCTAATCAAAACAACTGTAAAATATCTAGGTCATGACATTACGTATGGAACAAGAGCTCTCTCTAGCGATCGCATTACAGCCACCCAAAATCTTCCTAGACCGGTCACAAAACAACAGGTTATGTCTGTTTTAGGTATTCTGGGCTACTGCAGACAGTGGGTTCTAAATTTTACTGAAAGAGCACAGCCGTTGCAACAATTGGCTAATACTCCTGGCATCCCCCTTTCTGGCCAGGTCCAATGGAATGAACAGGCTGAGAAGGCTCTCTGTAACCTAAAAACTGCTCTTCTATCTGCGCCCGCGCTTGGTTTGCCTGATCATTCTCGTCCATTCACTTTGTTCGTGGACGAAAAGCAGGGATTTATGAATGCAGTACTGACGCAACAACATGGAGATAAACAAAGACCGGTGGCTTATTTTTCTAAAAAACTGGATCCAGTGGCCACAGCACTTCCTCCGTGTCTTCGTGCTGTGGCTGCAACAACAGAAGCTGTATTAGCAAGCACGGATGTAGTTCTCATGAGCCCCCTAACAGTTAAAGTGCCTCACGCTGTACATTCTATCCTAGTACAAGCCAAAACTTCACATCTCACTACTGCTAGGGCAATACACTATCAGAATGTACTCTGTACTTTGTCAAATGTTACAATTGAAAGATGCTCCACTTTAAATCCAGCCACTCTTCTCCCAATTAACAACGAAGGAGAACCACATAATTGCCATGATGAAATAGCAAAGGTTGTAAAACCTAGAGTAGATCTACAGGAAACACCTATAGAAACTGGAGAAATGATTTTTGTGGATGGATGTTCCTTGCGATTGAAAAATGGAGCACCCTCAACCAGTTACGCAGTGGTCCAAGGGGACCGCCTGCTGGAAGCAAATCGAATTTCATCAAGCTTGAGTGCACAAGCAGCTGAACTCATAGCACTCACTCGAGCATGTCAGCTGTCCGAAGGGAAGATCGTAACAATTTATACGGATTCCAGGTATGCTTTTGGAGTCTGCCATGATCATGGAGCACTATGGAAACTAAGGGGATTTAAGACCAGTACTGGCAAACCCATCCAACATCAGAAATTGATCGAATCCCTTTTAGAAGCTATAACTAAACCATCGAAGCTAGCGATTGTTAAATGTCAAGCTCACACAGGAAAACAGGATCCTGTTAGCAAAGGAAATGAATTAGCTGACCACTTTGCTAAAGAGGCTGCATATAATAACACACCAATTTCTTTATTCCAACAGAGAAAATGACCAGGACCCTGATAATCAAATTATTTCTTTACAGAGTGCAGCCACGGATATCAAAAGGAGAAAATGGTCCAAAGAAGGGTCCCTCTCTGATGGAGTCTGGACTCATAAACACACTAACAAACCTTTTCTCCCAAAAGCCTCTTTCCCAGGAATGGCAAAAATCGCCCATGACCTCGATCACGCAGGTAGAGATGCCATGGTTCGAGATGTTGAAAAACATTGGGAAGCTGTAGGTTTCTCTACATATGCAGAGCAATTTTGCAGACGCTGTGCAATATGTCAAAAGTTTAATGTGGGAAAAGGTACCCAGGTAAGTCCCGCCGTTACCCCTAATCAAATGGGTCCGTTTGAACACCTCCAAATGGATTTCATTGAACTAACCCCGTCTAAAGGGTACCGATATTGTCTTGTGATTGTCAATGTGTTCTCCCGATGGGTAGAGGCTTTCCCTTCAAAACACAACGATGCCAAAACAGTAGCTAAAGCACTAATTAAAGAGATTATTCCAAGATGGGGTATCCCTCAAAAGTTACAAACAGATAATGGCACTCATTTTGTGAACTCCGTTATAAATGAATTAACCACCTGGCTCCAAATTAATGTGCACCATTATTGTAAATACCATCCCCAAAGCGGAGGCATCGTAGAACGATGCAATGGCACTTTAAAAGCTAAACTCGCAAAAATTTGTGAACAAACTAATTTATCATGGCCGGATGCACTACCCTTAGCTTTAATGGGACTAAGGGGACGGACACACCGACAACTGGGACTATCGCCGTTTGAGATTCTGACCGGATGTCCCATGCCCATTGGCATGGTTGTAGGAAATGTGAATTTGCATACTGTGGACAATGATCTTCTCTCTAGTCTTGCAGGTCTCCGAACCTCATTGAAGGAAGTCCACCAGCAGGTTAATCAAGCCTGGAGGACCAGCCCACCTTCTAAGGATTTACCAATTCCCTTGGGCACCTGGATCCTGGTTCGAGATACTCAGAGGAAACACTGGCATCAGCCTAGGTGGAGAGGACCATTCCAAATTCTTCTATCCACACCACACGCCGTGAAAGTTGAAGGACTGCCTGCCTGGATCCACGCATCGCATTGCAAGAAATGGCTATCTTAAAAATACTTTTTCTGTTGACTGTTACCCGCACCCTATGCTACATGAGGAGCACATGTCTCGTATAGCTTCTTCCATTTTCTCCTCCCCATCCCCTTACCCCCCCCTTCCCCTTCATCAACCATTTCAATTTAATTATATTGCCCACATCATTTTGTTCAAAAAGGGAGGAGTGTAAAAACATAAAATGATGTAATTGAACAAAATGTATGTGTGTAAGTACAGAAAATAGAACAGAATGATCAAACTTGTTTGTGTTTTGCGTACGTGACAAAAAGCATGTATACTTTCTGGAAGTTTTCTTTCAATGATGTGTGTGACAAGAAAATATACCTTTAGGGTAAGGACTTTACCAATTGGAATAATACAAAATGAGTCAGGACGCTATTTTTATTGCTTACGTGGTCAACGATCAGGAGACTAGAAAGGTATAAAAGAGCAAGGGATATCTGCGCTCGAGGCAGATGAAGTGCGGTGTCCTAGGACTGTATTTCTCTGTCATTTTACCCTTGTCTGGTATGTATCAATAAAAGGTTTTTACTAATTTTAATTTTCTTCTCTGTCTTCAGTCACAAAAAGTGTCCACAACTGTCAGCTGTGGGACCTTATATAGACAGGTGTGTGCCTTTCCAAATCATGTCCAACCAACTGAATTTACCACAGGTGGACTGCAATTAAGCTGCAGAAACATCTCAAGGGATGATCAGGAGAAACAGGATGCACCTGAGCTCAATTTTGAGCTTCATGGCAAAGGCTGTGAAAACTTATGTACATGTGCTTTCTCAATTTTTTTATTTTTAATAAATTTGTAAAAATCTCAAGTAAACCTTTTTCACGTTGTCATTATGGGGTGTTATGTGTAGAATTCTGAGGAAAAAAAATGAATTTAATCCATTTTGGAATAAGGTTGTAACATAACAAAATGTGGAAAAAGTGATGTGCTGTGAATACTTTCCGGATGCACTGTAACCTCAAGATGAACTGCTATGTTTTTTTTTTATTCTTTCAACGAAATTGAGTATTTAAGGAAGTCTCTCTTAGGCTGCTGGCTAGGCTGACGGTCTGTAAGCACAATAGAACGTGACAGGGTCTGCAGCCTGCTGCAAGCCTCTTCTCACCAAGAATAAAGAAATTGCTATTTATTTTAAAATTGGTGTGTTTATCTCCCGTTGTTTTTCCGATTTCAGTGTCCACATGTACATCCTGACAATGTAGCAAAAAGGTCTTCCACTCTTGGCATGGAGTAATGTTCCAATGAAGCTGTTTGACTCACAGTGAGTTTGTAGTCAATACAGAGTCTTACAGAGCCATATGGCTTTAATATAGGAACTATTGGTGCAGCCCAGTCTGAGAACTGTATAGGTTTTATGACACCCTCTTTTTGGAATCTTTTTAATTCTTCCTCAACCTTAGCCCTCATAGCAAATGGCACAGACCTTGGACAAAAGAAGCATGGCTTTTCATAAGAAGAAACATTAATTGTAGCCTTAACCCCTCTCAAAGTGCTCAATTCTTTCTTAAATACTTCTTTATATTTTGTTAGCAATCTTTGTAAGGCTTTACTGTCAATTTTCCCATAATGCATGTTCTAGTAGTGCTTTATTGGATTCCACTGCAAATTAATTTCTTCTAACCATTCTCTTCAAAAAAGGTAAGGTCCATTTCCTGACACCACATAAAGAGGCAGATTTTTCTTTTGTCCATTATTCTGAAACAAAACTTGTGCAGTCCCAATTACTCTAATAGGTTGTCCTGCATATGTTTCAAGTTTTATTTCAGTTGTCTTAAGTTGTGGCTTTTTTGATTTATTCCACATTTTCTGGAACTTTCTTTTATTCATCACTGCAAGGCTGCATCCAGTGTCTATTTCAAATTTGCTTTATCATTTACTTCCAAGTTCACAGTATATGGATCCACTTTAATCTAATTAATTATATGCACTCGCCCTATACTATTTTTAATGCATCCCAATGTGAATGTTTCATCGTCAACTTCACTATCACTACCCTTCTCTTCCACTTTATGTGAGCAATGCCTCATCTTCCACCCATCCATCCATCCATTTTCCAACCCGCTGAATCCGTACACAGGGTCACGGGTGTCTGCTGGAGCCAATCCCAGCCAACACAGGGCACAAGGCAGGGAACCAATCCTGGGCAGGGTGCCAACCCACTGCAGGACACACACAAACACACCCACACACCAAGCACACACTAGGGCCAATTTAGAATCGCCAATCCACCTAACCTGCATGTCTTTGGACTGTGGGAGGAAACCGGAGCGCCTGGAGGAAACCCACGCAGACACGGGGAGAACATGCAAACTCCACGCAGGGCGGACCTGGGAAGCGAACCCAGGTCCCCAGATCTCCCAACTGCGAGGCAGCAGCGCTACCCACTGCGCCACCGTGCCGCCCGCCTCATCTTCCATTTACTTTTATTTCTTGTTATCTCTCCCTTATTTTTCAGTTTTCTCTGGCTCTCCAATGTGCCCTGTCCTTCCACACAGAAGGCATTTATCAGTTTTAAATCTACTCTCAGCTGCAGTGTGATTTTTTACTTTATATATGTAACATTATTTAATTTATGAACCCCCTTACTGTTCTCTTTCCCTGTGCCCTTTGTTGTCTGTGTGTTTGTTTATTTTATGGTTCATTTCTACTTTGAAAATCTTGCGCATTCCTCTGTGCTGCCTCAATTGATAATGCATCTTTAAGGTATTTTCCAATATTATGTTTGCCACTGGTAAAAGCCACCACTGCATTCTCTTCTTATTAATTCCACAAATGAGGCTGTCTCGCAGCATCTGCTGCAACGTATTACCATAGTTAAAGTCTTGAGCAAGTTTGAACAGCTCTGCTACATATTCTGTTACTCATTCATTTGGTTTACGAGAGCTTGCGTCAACTTGTACCTCTGCACAATTTCACTTGGCTTTGGGTCAAAATGATTCTTTAGCAAGTTTACCAACTGCTGATATGTTTTATCTTTAGGCTTCTCCAGACTAAGAAGAATACGCATCAAACTATACATTTGCGCTCTGACCACACTTACCAATATGGCTTTTTGGTGATCTCCATCCATAATATTGTTTTCTTCAAAAAAATGGTGAAGAGTTTCACAGTATTCTTCCTAGGTTTGGTCCTTTACATTAAACAAACACAGCATGTCAATAGCCGCAATTTAACTCCCTTTTTTTCTTTTTGTTCCTCTTAATATATATACAGTATATATATATATAACCAAATGACAAAGTGCTCTATCCAGTTTTATTATGATGTGGGCACATATACATATAATATACAGTATGATAAAAAGGCAATTTGCACAAGTGTCTGTTTCCCTAACATAATTGGAGAACTTTGATGCACTGTATTGCAATAAGGCACCTATCGAGAATGAATCTGCTTTTGTTAACTGTAATCAGTTACATTCTATTATTAACAAGTCATCTGTGATTCTAAGATGAGACTGGCATAATGCGGCATAAAAAAGCATCTCCAGTTAAAGATGCCAGATCGAAATTAGAGAGTGCAGATTTTTTTTCCTCCTATTACAAGCACACTCTGTCAGTGACCTGCTTTGCTGCCAGAGATCCATCCTTTTTTTATTTTGGGCATGGTGTGGCTGGAGCTCATGCATTTACAGCAGCAGTAATATACAGCCATTTAACATATTTTTGCTCCTTGCTGACACCCACGCTTAGGCCTCCAAATAAAGGTTCTTTGAAAGACTCTAATTTAGAGAAGAGAACTTCTGTGTTGCAATACTGGATGTGTCATGTGACTGCACTACCAGCCAATGACGGTCTGCAGCACCGTGACTGCATATAAATGAGGTTGATTAGCATGGCTCATATATAGTTGTTTCAGGGTGTATATATATTGTCACACACGTGCACTTAGGAGGCCGTCAACAAGCCCTGAGGTGAGTGAAACATCGCAAGATGAATGGTTGATTTACTAACGCCGCTCTCTCTTTTTCATCAGACCAAAAGAAGACAAATAATCCATCTTACTCACCCGCTCCACTTGCGAATTTCCAATATGGCCACCCAACGTCACTTTCACAGAATGTCACTTCCGGTTCCCTGATGATGACATCAGTTCCAACTCTCAAAGATGACGTCACTTCCGGCCACACTCTGATGACATCACTCCCGACACCCGAAGATGATGTCACTTCCATTGCTGCCATAACAACAACACTTCTAGTCTCCAGATGATGACGTCATTTCCATCCATTCGTTATGACGTCACCTCCTGCCACATTTCCTTCATCCATCTTTCTGTATATACTGTAAATGCCATTTTTCTGTTATCATGTGTCAACTACTTTCTTGAAGTATTTTGATTGCCTTTTTTCATTCATTTTCTTTGCTTTTGTTCACTGAACAATATATGGGGTTATTCCCCAACTCTTTTATTTGTTGTGATGAGTTTGTCATTTCACGACAATACATATATATATATATATATATATATATATATATATATATATATATATATATATATATATATATATATATATATATATATATATATATATATATACTGGTGCTGGTCATAAAATTAGAATATCATGACAAAGTTGATTTATTTCAGTAATTCCAGTCAAAAAGTGAAACTTGTATATTAGATTCATTCATTACACACAGACTGATGTATTTCAAATGTTTATTTCTTTAAATGTTGATGATTATAACTGACAACTAATGAAAGTCCCAAATTCAGTATCTCGGAAAATTAGAATATCAATTAAGACCAATGCAAATAAAGGATTTTAAGAAATGTTGGCCAACTGAAAGGTATGAACATGAAAAGTATGAGCATGTACAGCACTCAATATTTAGTTGGGGCTCCTTTGGCCTGGATTACTGCAGCAATGCAACATGGCATGGAGTCGATCAGTCTGTGGCACTGCTCAGGTGTTATGAGAGCCCATGTTGCTCTGATAGTGGCCTTCAGCTCTTCTGAATTGTTGGGTCTGGCATATTGCATCTTCCTCTTCACAATACCCCATAGATTTTCTATGGGGTTAAGGCCAGGCGAGTTTGCTGGCCAATCAAGAACAGGGATACCATGGTCCTTAAACCAGGTACTGGTAGCTTTGGCACTGTGTGCAGGTGCCAGGTCCTGTTGGAAAATGAAATCTGCATCTCCATAAAGTTCGTCAGCAGCAGGAAGCATGAAGTGCTCTAAAACTTCCTGGTAGACGGCTGCGTTGACCTTGGACCTCAGAAAACACAATGGACCAACGCCAGCAGATGACATGGCACCCCAAACCATCACTGACTGTGGAAACTTTACACTGGACCTCACGCAATGTGGATTCTGTGCCTCTCCTCTCTTCCTCCAGACTCTGGGACCTTGATTTCCAAAGGAAATACAAAATTTACTTACATCAGAAAGCAGCAGTCCAGTCCTTTTTGTCTTTAGCCCAGGCGAGACGCTTCTGACGCTGTCTCTTGATCAAGAGTGGCTTGACACAAAGAATGCGACAGCTGAAACCCATGTCTTGCATACGTCTGTGTGTGGTGGTTCTTGAAGCACTGACTCCAGCTGCAGTCCACTCTTTGTGAATCTCCCCCACATTTTTGAATGGGTTTTGTTTCACAATCCTCTCCAGGGTGCAGTTATCCCTATTGCTTGTACACTTTTTTCTACCACATCTTGTCCTTCCCTTCGCCTCTCTATTAATGTGCTTGGACACAGAGCTCTGTGAACAGCCAGCCTCTTTAACAATGACCTTTTGTGTCTTGCCCTCCTTGTGCAAGGTGTCAATGGTCATCTTTTGGACAACTGTCAAGTCAGCAGTCTTCCCCATGATTGTGTAGCCTACAGAACTAAACTGTGAGACCATTTAAAGGCTTTTGCAGGTGTTTTGAGTTAATTAGATGATTAGAGTGTGGCACCAGGTGTCTTCAATATTGAACCTTTCACAATATTCTAATTTTCCGAGATACTGAATTTGGGACTTTCATTAGTTGTCAGTTATAATCATCAACATTAAAAGAAATAAACATTTGAAATACATCAGTCTGTGTGTAATGAATGAATCTAATATACAAGTTTCACTTTTTGACTGGAATTACTGAAATAAATCAACTTTGTCATGATATTCTAATTTTATGACCAGCACCTGTATGTATATATATATATATATATATATATATATATATATATATATATATATATATATATATATATATATATATATTGTAACAAGAATGAGTCTCCAGACATTATAAAGGTTTGGGGCAGCCATATTATATCCCAGCTGCAAAAGTTTTAAGATAATTGAACAGAGATGTTTACAAGACTGAGTCCAACTGAATATTTGGAGGTAAGATGGTGGTTTTAAGGGCTGGGGAAGGAAACAATGTCATCTATGCCGGAACTGGAAGTGACGTCATCAGAGGTGCCGGAACCTGGCGAGATTTCCCGGGAATGGTCTGCAAGAAACTGAGAGAGACAGCTAGCACACTCTTCCACCCCCTGGTCTGGTGTATTATTACATTTACTCAGGCCCTTTAGCTGTCTCCCACTATATATATTATATATATATCAGGTTTTATAAATCTTTTTTTTTTTTTTTTTGGCATACGCATTTTCCTATTTTTTTAGACATACACATAGTTTCATGCTCAAAATCATGCAAAGCTTTACAACTGAGGCATCTGGTCTATGAAAATGAACTTAAGCTGATATCAGCCACAATATACAGTAAAGGCTCCTGCAAAAACTAAACTTGCTAGAGTAGAGTTGATAAAAATAGGCTAAGGTATTCTGGAAGTATAGAAAAGTATATTCTTAAAGTTGATGATTTGCATATATTCAAAGAGAATCATGAGCATATATGAAAATAAGCATTATATCCTAATGCACATTAGTACAGTAAAGGTTACAGTTAGTCTTAGACCATGAAGGAGTTAATTAAGAAATGCCACAATTGATTTTAGCATGAAAGGGCAGCCTGCCTGCTCTTTTACTTGATTGTTTTGAATTTCTGTAAATTAAGGACGTTGGGTTCTTTGAAGGAGGTGAGCTAATGAGCAGCTAGATGTTATTTTAGGAGCACAGTTGCTGGGTCTTCTGCCTGACATTGATTAAACAAGTTTCTCTATGCCTTCAAGCTTAATTATGGGAACACTATAGGCAAGCTTTCATATTAGCGTGTATACATATAGGTTAACGGAGCATTTGAATTTATATGTCTGTCCCTATTTATGAATAATAATAATAATAATAAAGTTACAGAAGAATATATTAAACCAGTTTTAAACAATGTAAGAATTCATTGTTAAGGGCCTGTACTTTTATTTCAAGTAGTAAAGAGGCACCACACCAAGCTGTCTGCAGCCTAGCCCTTATCAGTGAAGCTGCAAGTTGCCGCCAAACTGGCACACCTGCCTATTATGTCAGCCTTAAGAGTTGCTAGTGCAGCAAGGAAACATTATTTAAATTATTAATTAAGCAGTCCAGTTTTCACAGGTGGGTTATAAATCTTAACAGTTTAGGATTAGGAAGGATTGATTAGGTGATGCTCACCTCCAAGTGGCAAATCTATCCTTCGAGCCAAAGGAATTTTAATGAAGAAACAGATAGTGAAGGGTAAATTCAGGGTAAATGGTGATCATTATGAGAAAAGGTGCTGAGCGAGGTCATTATTATTAGAAATCCTGTAAAGCAGATGATGGGAAATTGTGTGAAGGGGGATATTTTGTGGTAAGAATTGTATCAAATTTGAAGCTCATGGAATGCTTGGGGCTCTATTCATTTGAACTGGGACCGTATGTGCATCACATAATAAAGCTTGATTCTGTTGCCTGTCCTGAGACTCCGAGACTTCTTCTTTGCGGTTGAGGGTGCCTGTGCCTGCCTGCTTCAACAGAAGCATTTTAAGTGTCAGGGAAAGTGGTGGAACTACATCATGGCTATGACAATTGAAAATCACAACCAGCATCACTTACCATGGTTTAAATATATAACTGCATGAAGTAATTTATATTTGCCAATTAATTATCTACAGAACAAAACAGACATGAGGGCTGCAGGGGATGATTTATGAAGAAAGATTAAACAAATTGAATCTTTCCAGTTTAAGCAAAAGAAGATTAAGAGGAAATATGATTGAAGTGTTTAAAATTATGAATGGAACTAGCACACTGGTTTGAGACTGTAATTTTAAAATGAGCTCTTAAAAAAAGGGGGACACAGTTGGAAACTTGTTAAGGGTAAATTTCACAGAAACGTTAAAAATGTATTCTTCACCCAGACAAGCACAGATAATTGGAAACAGAAGCTCCAGCAGACTACTTCAGTGACTAAACCTGTTACCTGGATTTTTAGAAAGGTAGAAAATAAAATAGTAGCAGTAAACTTTCAACAACAAGGTATGACCAAAACAAAGAGAGAAAGGCATTTGGACAAAGATACACATAATCTTCCACATGTGTCACAGTAAACCCTACATGGATCCCGAGGAAACAGAAACAAAGCATTGGCTTCATCCTTTGAGATGACAGGAGTCAAACAAACCTTATGTTATACCAGTCACAAAAAAAACACAAAACAGACTGAAAGCACACACCGTGGACGTCCACTACCTGTTTTCTTTCCCAAAATGACAGCCACAAGTTTCCTGTGGCATGATTATTTTATGAAGTTAATGACTGAGAAAAGATTGGAATGAAAACAGTCAATACAAATAGAGCAAAAATGAAAATATTGAATACTAAACTTTCCATGAGCACTAGTGCACTCATTGAATTTGTATGTCGAGCAAAGCAACTTGCACTGCATTGCAATCGAATTTCATCAGGAGACCAGACATTATGAACTGACCACAAAAACCATTGTGAAGGATGAATTTTTTTACTGTTATAAGTTTCTTCTTCTAAATTTAATAGGAACGTTAAGCTCACATACTGTATGAGGGGCAGATTGGCAATACCCACTTTGCTCTGCTTTGGCACACAAGTCTTTTGTTTAAGACGCAGCTGCAAGGCCCTTTTAATTTCAGCTCAACTGTCAGTTGTGCTTATAGGGCCCCACTTTGAAATGCAGTTTCTAAGTCTCATCTGATAAAAAAATCACAGGCGTATGACATCCAGAAAGGTCTCCATGATACACCATTTAAACAGTTTGTCATTGAAAAAAATATATAATTCAACTATTGGCAACCTTGATGGATAAAACTGCATTAATTGTCAAACAAAGGGTTGTGCTAATGTGCACCCTAAAAACCAACAGCAAACCATCCACTTTATAATCCAATTCATGTATCAGTTTTGTGCTCTCTGTGATCTTCACCTGGTTATAACGTTTTCTCCATAGCAGAGCTCCTGTTGCCTCTGACGTAGTTGTCAGAAAGGCTGAAGAGATCCCTTTTACTCTGAAGGCCAACCTGGTGCTGGAACGTAAGAGTGGAAGACCATTGACAACAGATTTAGATGTTGGTGCCACACAAAGTCCAAATCTTGCAAAATTAAAGTTGCACAAGCAAGAGAGACCATATGTAAAGCATTGCATTCGTTTTTGCTAAGGATGGGAGCTGACTGATCTCCAACCGTCTAGAATACATCTATTTTTATACTAGCTAAAGAGGACAATTGTGTGTATAACTTCAAAGACAAACTTCAGACCCACCCACAACCATAAGGATAAAAAAATTAAGGAAGAAGAAGAAGAAGAAAATGCACACTGAACATCCTAGCACTTGAGCCCGAGAAAGCTAATCTTGATGGAATCAGGAGGACCTGGTATGATGGGGTGGACCCAGTAACGTGGGGCAACCTGGACTGTCACCCATTCTAAAACTCCATCAGGTACATGAGACATTTATAAAGAAGTTGCTTTTTTTATGTGCAGAACTTATTGTACCTCCAGTGAAATGAAAAAAATGCATTTCAGACCCTAAATCCAGGCCACAACTACTGTATGTACACCAACACAAGACCTAGTTATATTTTTCAAAATAACCTTTCATGTGCTTCTTCTTTATAAACAATACACTAAAATATTTTCATTCCTTATTATTCTCTACTCCTTTTCTGGGATCTCATTGATAAAGCATGCATAAGTTCACACATTAAACATAGACGGGGAAATGTCTGTATATTTCCAGCATCTCTGACCCATGCGCACTCAACATTTTAGAGGAAGTGGGAAATGACAACAAGCTTAATCAGAAATGGAGGAAAACCAGTTAAATGATGACTCACACGCATAATTATACTTATTACCAATCCGTTATTATAGCGTACTGTAACAGTAGGGGGCTCTACCGCTCCCTTGGACCTTCAGGTACCACTCCAAACGCCAGGTAAAAGTACAAGACTTGTTCTTTTTATTATAATACTGTGCACTACTGTGCACTCCACACTACACATACAATACTCAATGAATCAATAACAATACACAATGCTCAATCCTCCTCTCCCAGACACTTAGCCACCCTTCCTCCCAGCTCAGCTCAGCGTCTGGGCTTTCCTAAAGCCCTTTTATATCCCCTGACCCGGAAGTGGTTCCAACCCTGCAGTCCATGATTCGTTATCACTTCCAGGTCAGGTTAAAAGTCCTTATCTTCATCCGTCGCACGTCGTTCCTTCTGGTCATGTGATCAGGATGTACTTCCGGGTTATAAGGCTGGTAGCATTCTGTAAGCCTCCCTACAGCGGCTCCTGGTAGTCCCCATGGTACCCAGCAGGGCTGTTTATAAAAACTACATGGTCCATGAGGCCCTGCTGGAATTCGGGGAGCCTCCATACTGTTGGGAGGGCTCCACCTAGCGGTTTGGAGGTGTGGGCCAGAAAATATGGCCGCCCATTCCTCACAGTACGTTGACATCACAAACATATTACACCTCAAAAGTGTTGAATATGATGTACAGACTGCTATTGTAGTTCCCTTTTAAGAAGGGCAATGCTGCATATTTGCACGGAACATTTTGGATTTTTCTTCAATTAATATCGACTACCTGTTATCACTTCTCAGGGAACTGTTTGACTGATCAGGAATATCTCAGCCGAGTTTCACTCCTGCATGCCCACTGTGCTGGAAGCCATTAACCGACTAGCAAGGCACTACATCCAGTTTTCATATAACATCACACAATTTTGTCAACAAAAACTGGCAATTTGCAGCAGTGTCCAGTTGTCCTTATGTAATTGGAGCAGATGACTTCATTCATGTTGCAATAATGTGAGAATGAAGCTGCTTTGCTACCTTTAAGCTGTTACATTCCATTATTGCACAGGTCATCTGTGATGCCAAGATTTGGTTGACAAACATGTTCCTGTTGCCTGGGTCAACCCGTGATTCATTTATTTTGAGGCACAGTTGCTTTGGCAGATGTAATGGTGTTGTGCAAGTGGCCGAGTTGTTGGTAAGGTACTGTAACTGGCTGAACCTTCAATTTTTCATACTGCTGCACATTTCATTGTAACAGCAATCACATCACTACACATACAGTACCAGGTGATAGTGGCTACTTGCTCAGACGCTGGCGCCTTATGCCTTTTCCAGGACCCCCAGAACACAAAGGAGAGGAGCTGTAATGTCACGCATCATCTTGTGCTCTCAGTTGTGCAGCACATCCAGATATTCTTGAATGCAGTTTGGTGGGGTCTTCATGCATCAGATAGGAAGCTTCTCTACAACCCAATGAAGTTCTGCAGCATGAGATTGATAAGTATGCTCCACATGTAAATGTTTCAGCGTGGCTTTCAAGGCACATTCACCTAAGTATATTTCCAAATTGTTTGTGATTTATGAAAGGTAAATTGCATAGAAACATAAGTACGACAGGTTTTATAATTCTGATTTTTTTTTTTTTGGCATATGCATTTTTTCTGTTTTTTTGGTGTACGCATATTTCACAATCCCTACTCCTTTACTAAATCAATCGGGAATATTTCTGGGTCAGACAGATGAAGGCAGGTAGTTTGCCCCACCAGAATTTCCACCCAGTGCCTCCAAATGTTTACTACAGGACTGCCCGCTCTAACTACATTTCCTTATGCCCACAGCCAATGGGCACCTATCCTGGTTAAGACATCTGATAGTTAATAACTGAGCTGGACCAGAGGCAAGCGAGGAGGCAGACAAGTTAAGAATTGTATTGTGATTATTAAAAATCAACAGAAATAAAGTGTCACAGTGAAGACATGGTCTTTGAAAAAATAAATCTTTAAAAGTTGTTTCTATAAAACCAATGTCTTCTGGAGAGCAAAATATCCAAATAAATAAATATATAAATACTTTTAAAACCTAACAGAATCTCTTCACAATTTACTAATTTCATTCTCACTGCCAGGACACCGGAACACATCCCTCCTGAATAGCCTTCTGTATTCTGATCTGTCACCTCCATCTGTACCCACTGATCTCTTGGCTGGTTGCCCTCTACCAATGCCACTATGCTCTGTATCCCCTGTTCTCCCTTTCTGCCAGGACTCTCCATTCTCCTCTGCTCTGTCTCTAAAAGTCAGCAGACATAATAGATAATAATTTCCTGCCTACAATTAAATCATGCAAATATGACACAATTGTTATCTCTGACCATGCCCCTCTAGTCTTGGAGCTAAAATCAATAAGCCCCTCGTACTCACCTCGCAGATGGCGTCTTAACCCTCTTTTATTGGCAGACGAGAACTGCACAGAATTTATATCCAAACAAATCAGCTTCTTCCTAGAGACAAACACGTCTACAGAGGTTTCTGCAGGAACACTCTGGGAAACTCTAAAGGCCTTCCTAAGAGGCCAGATTATTTCATATCTTTCCCATAGAAATAAATTAGAAACCAAGAAAGTGTCAGAGCTAAGAAATGAAATTACTAGAATAGATGAAGAACAAGCCAGGCGTCCAAGTGAAGCTCTTCACAGGAAAAGGCAGGCCCTGCATACAGAACTTAACATCTTAACAACTAAAGAAACTGACAACTTATTTATAAGTCTAGACAGCATTACTATGAACACGGAGAAAAAGCTAATAAGCTTTTAGCTCAACAAATTCATAAACAAGAAGTTCACAATGCAATACCAGTAATCACCAACAAGAATGGAGAAGAAATCATCGACCATAATAAAATAATGCACACATTTAGAGATTACTATAAGTCTTTATATTCCACTGAGCCCAAAGAAGACAACACGCAATCTAATGCATTTCTGGATAATTCACAAATACCACAAATAGATGCTTTAAGTGCTGAGGAACTAGATAAACCTCTAACGCTAACAGAATTACTAGACGCTATAAAGTCACTACAAAGCGGGAAATCATCAGGCCCTGATGGTTACCCCGTAGAGTTTTATAAGAAATTCTCCACTCAGCTAGCTCCACTCTTATTGGTAACATTTACAGAAGCTAAAGACCACCAAATACTACCTCAAACATTTCGACAAGCATTAATCACCGTCTTTCCTAAACAAAATAAAGACTTGTTACAATGTGCATCATATAGACCAATTTCACTCCTGAATAATGATGTTAAGATACTCTCAAAAATCCTAGCTAGAAGGATGGAGAAAGTGCTGCCCTCGGTAATATCACAAGATCAAACTGGATTTACTAAAGGCCGACATCTATCTTCAAATCTCCGACGCTTGTTTAATGTTATATATTCACCAGCAAAATCAAACACCCCAGAGATATTACTATCATTAGACGCAGAAAAGGCATTTGACATGATCGAATGGAATTACCTTTTCACTGCATTGGAGAAATTTGGGTTTGGCCCGAATATTTGTGCTTGGATTAAACTACTGTATACCAGTCCAGAAGCTTCAGTTTGTATTAATAAAATTTGCTCAGACTACTTTAAACTAGAACGTGGTACCAGACAAGGATGTTCCTTGTGTCGCCACTGTTGTTTGCAATCGCTATTGAACCACTGGCGGTTCACTGCCGAAATTCTCATCAGATAAAGGGGATTGTCAGAGAAGGACTGGAACAGAAAATTTCTTTATATGCAGATGATATGGTCTTATATATATTGGACCCAGAAAACACTGTCCCTGCTGTTTTAACAGCACTAACAGAATTTCAAAAGATATCTGGTCTTAGAATTAATCTGAATAAAAGTATACTCTTTCCAGTGAACTCACAAGCATATAATAATAAATTAGACACCCTACCTTTTACCATAGCAGATCAGTTTAAATACCTAGGGGGTAAATATCACAAGTAAACATAAAGCTCTTTATCAACAAAATTTTGGCGTCTGTATGGAAAAAATTAAGCAAGACTTGCATAGATGGTCAACCCTTCATCTCACTCTAGCCGGAAGAATTAACATCGTTAAGATGAATATCCTTCCTAAACTTCTCTTTTTATTTCAAAACATTTCAATATATATCAATAAATCGTTTTTTAAACAGTTAGATTCAATAATAACCTCATTCATTTGGAACTCAAAACACCCACGTATCCGAAGAGCGACCCTACAAAGACCTCAGGCAGAAGGTGGCATGGCTTTACCTAATTTTCAGTTTTTATTACTGGGCAGCAAACATACAAGCCATAAAAACCTGGACACAAATAAATGCACATACACAAGCTTGGTCTGCAATAGAAGTAAAATCCTGTAGTACTTCTTTATATTCCCTGCTCTGCTCTCCAATAAATGAAAAGTTATCGCAAATATACTAATAACCCAATTGTGCTTTACTCACTCAGAATATGGAACCAAATTAGGAAGCATTTAAGATGGAAAATCTTTTTATCAGTGGCACCTCTGCAGAGAACCACCTCTTTCAACCTTCGCAAGTATATCCAGTTTTTAATACCTGGAAAAGTTTTGGGATTAAAATGCTCAGAGATCTTTATATAGACAACATATTTACATCTTTTGAACAATTACGTTCAAAATTTACCTCCCAGCTACACATTTCTTTTACTATCTTCAAATTAGAAATTTTGTTAAACAGAAATTGCCCCGATTTCCCCCACCTTGCACCCTCCACAATGCTGGAAAAAATACTGCTCAATTCCGAGGAAACAAACACTATTTCCGCAATATATAAAATCTTATTAGAGTCCCTACCTTCAAAGATCCAAGAGGACATTGGGAAGAAGATCTCTAATCAATATATCAGAAAAGGAGTGGAAGGTAGCAAAGCAGAGAATTCACTCGAGTTCTATATGCGCAAAGCATAGAATTATTCAACTAAAAAATTATATATCGAGCTCATCTGTCTCGCTTAAAAACTGTCCAAAATGTTTTCCAGGCCAGGATCCAACCTGCGAGCGCTGCAACCAAGCTGCTGCCTCACTGGGTCACATGTTCTGGGCCTGCACCAAACTAACATCATTTTTGGACAAAAATTTTTAAGTGCCTCTCAGACAGCCTTAGTATCACAATCCCTCCTAACCCACTAACAGCTGTGTTTGGTGTTCTTCCAGATGGACTTGAATTGGAGAAGGACAAACAAACGGTGATTGCATTCACTACACTCTTGGCACGCAGACTTATTTTGTTAAATTGGAAGAATCCTAATTCTCCTCTTATAAGTCAGTGGGAAACCGATGTTTTATATTATTTGAAATTGGAAAAAATCAAATTTTCAGTTAGAGGATCTGTACAAAATTTTTTCAAAACTTGGCAGGATTTAATCAATATTATTTTAGAATAAGAGAATTAACTATTATTGCATTTAACTCCCTTCTCCATCTCTTATTTATATAGATATTTACTTCTCCCCTTCTTTTGTCTAATGTTGCCTTATTAAAAAGCTTAAAGCAATTTTCCTTTAGCTAAGCTCTCCTTCTCAGGGGTGGGGTTTGATTTGTCTTCAAATTTGTTGGGTTATAAATTGATCTGTTTGTATGGAATGATTACAATGAAAATTAATAAAATAAAAATATTAAAAAAAAAAAAAAAAAAAGTCAGCAGACATGAATTCCAACAGCCATAGGTACCTTCACACTTGTAGCTAAGTAGAGCCAATATTGGCAGTACATTAGAATCCATAATAGAAGCATGCCATTTAATACATAAAAAACAGTGAAAAATAATAATATATAACAAAATGAAGATAACAATAACCACTCTGAGGATGACAGGTCAAGCTGAAAACTTACGTACTTAGTGAATAAAATGTAAATCTGGCACAAATGCAAATTCCCAAAGGGAACCAGCATATGAGACAAACAGCAGAGACGTAAGAGTAGGCCACTCTAAGTCCCCCTGGCAAACATTTAGTAATGACGTTGGTGCTCCGTGTGGCCCTCTGTGTCAGGCAAGTGCCAATGCTATCTACAGTGGATGTACGTTTGTCAGAAACTTGAAACTGCTATCAAAAAATACTGTCCTGGTTAGATGCTTAGATATGCCATTTCCAATTTAAGCTCCATTTGACTCTAATATTAAAGTTTAATCCCTGAAATATACTCTTTCAAAAACAAAAGTAGTCAATTCTTCTTCTTTATTGTATTTCACACTTTTAAAGATTAATATTTAATGCTCTTTTTATCTCCCTGCTTAATAATTTATGGCTCAAACTTACTATCACTGCATCCATTTAGTGGTAAAGACCTCAAAGGCTTTAAAAAGGGAAACAAAAATGTTCTGTTTTTGTCAGACAGGAAAGAGGTTTGCCTTACTGTGAGTGTCGGGCACAATAATACATTGCAGAATCCTCTGTCTGAAGATTGTTCATTTGTAGGTAGAATGTGCTGCTGGAGATATCAATTGAAGCAATAAAACGCCCCTCAATAGTGGAGGAATAGTACTTTGTGTTACTTTCCTCATCATAGCTGGCCAGCCATTCCAATCCTTTACCAGTTGGCTGTCGAATCCAAGCTTTATACCAGTCTTGGATTACAAACCCAGAAATCTTACAGGACAGCTTGATGCTCTCGCCTGGCTTAGCAAATAAAGTGCTGGGCTGAGTCATAGTAATGCTGGACTGAGCACCTGTGACATTGAAAATGACATTAGTACACATAAAAGACATTGGCATTAGAATTATTATCATTGTTATAAAAATTATTATTATAAAAGCCCTTTTACCTGAGAATATGAAAACCATGCACGCTAAGGCTAATAAATGTTTCATTGTGTAAACTTATCTAAATAACTCACTCAGAAATAAGATTAGTCCAATAAACGACTGCACACCAACTATGTTTTTATATACAATCAAAAGCATTTGAAGAATGTTTGCATTATGCAAATCAAAAACGTGACTTCAGTTATTTAGACTTTTCCATAGCTGGAGGATTTCAATAATTTGATTATTTAAGAGAGAAACATTTTATCCACACAAAGGGGCATTTCAATAGTTAGAGTAGCAATATTAGACAACCTAGACTATTCTCTAACTTTCTGTGGATGCCAGATATATTGGTGCAGGGGAATTTACTGTCCATACGTGTCTACATTACATTCATCTATTCATCCATCTATTTTCTGAATCTGGGGCAGGGTGGTGGCAGAACTGGAGCCTACTCCAGCAATCATTGCACGTTAGATGTACATAATTATGTCTGTAACCCAAGTTCTCCGTTGCACATGTGATATCATGTCAGTTGTGATGAGCTGTATAAATAGAACTGTCAGGGTAGTCAAAGACATACTTATAATGAAAACTAGCTACTAATGAAAAGTATAAACAAGATAGTAAATGAATCAAATTAATACGAGTATATTCAAGGAACACAGCTTAAAAAATTGGAAACATAGGACAGCTACTATATTTAAGTGAACATCAAGTGAAAGCAAGTGACAATAGCTCAAAATATACAAACAGAATAAATGAAAAAATGAAATTGTTAAAAAAATAACAATGATCACAAAAAGAACAAAAATCAAAGGAATAAACATATATATTATATACATATGTAGTAACATGGAAAAGAGAGGCTCATACAGTCTATAGTGGCTGTCTATTGACATATGAGTTCTCTCATAGGTCACGTCTCGACAGTCTCAAAGACAAACAACTTAACTTGTTCCTCACGTTTAAACTGTTAAACGCTCAACTTCTCTCCTGCCAACATACACTGCCAGCAGTGTACCAAAATTTCAGTAATAAATGACACTTTATTGCTGGAACCCCAACACATTTTCTCATCTCTTTTTTTCTTTTTTTTACCATGCGCTTCACCATGTTATCAAATTCATTTACTGCCAAATGCTAATATTTGAAAATATGTTAGAAGGATATCTCATTGTGGAGTTAACCAACTCTGTTCCTCAAAGAAGGTCATCCTTTTGTCAGAAATAATGATATTCAGAAACATAGAAGTTATAAGAAATGTTCTTGAGGTTTTGTTTCTTGTTTCTGTTATCCAAATAGCTTTTTATTGTATAAAACGTTTTACTTATCAGTGTGTAAGAACAAGATGGTTATGCCCAGGGCTTTTCTCCAGATTCTCTTATAAACTCTCTCAGTGTTAACTTTCTTTTGCAGCTGCAAGGTCAAATATGCAAATATAATTAGAGATATTGTATTTGCAGGAGACACATCTTAAAATGAACAATAAAGGGTAAAACACTAAAAACAGGGCAGCATGGTGGCGCAGTGGGTAGCGCTGCTGCCTCGCAGTAAGGAGAGATGTCAAATCACTACCACAGACAGAAAGCAGTGTGTGATAGATGGTTTTATGTCACCTTTATCTCTTCTTATCTGTCTAAAACTGTGAACATTCTAAACATTGCCTTCAATTTTCCCTTTTTCTTTGCACTCTGTCATTATACAGATTTTTACACTGTTTACCATGTTAAATATAGCTTATAGTGTCAGACTTTAAGTAATTCTCCAAGCTTAAATTCTGTGCCTGCTTGAGGTTCATGAGGAGTCTGAGCTGTCACACATTCAAAGGGGTACACGGGGAAATATTTTGAATTACAAAACAGCTTACATGATCTTATCTTATGTCCATAGCCAAAAAGACATCCAATAAGACGAGTAATATCTCAACAACCCCCGTCTTCTTGCCCACATCTTCTGATCTGCCATCTTTAAAACTTCAACTGTGTTAAGAACTTGGGGTCTTTTATGAACCAACACCTCACAGGTGCCGCAGTGGTAGTGCTGCTGCTGCTTTTCAGTAAGGAGATTGTGGGTTCACTTACTGGGTCCTCCCTGTGTGGAGAGCGCTTTGAGTAGTGAGAAAAGCGCTATATAAATGTAAAGAATTATTATTATTATTACACACCACAGTGTCACCAGAGCCTGTTCTCATTACTGTTACTACTACTCTTACTACTTGTAGTACCACTAGAACATTGGCATTTAATTGGGTAAGCTCATGATACCCCAACCTTTCCTAAGTCCTCTTGTTTCTTTTATGTCACAGCACACTTCCCTTTTGTTGTGTGGCTTTCCTATCACATCCCCAAGTCGTGTTGGACTAGCTGGTGATTCCAGATTGGCTTGTGGATGTTTGCATGAATGGGCCCTATCAAAATTAGCACTCTAACCAAGGTTGCTTGCTACTTTGTGCATGCTGCTTCTGGAATGGCCTCCAGGTCCCAGAATCCCTGAATTATATGACTTTGCCTTGAGAATATTATGTTTTTCATTTGTCAGTAGGCTGCGAGTGTGTGGGGCAGTAGGACTAGTAAATTTACACCCCAGAGTCATAGTATGGGAAACTTACCTGCAAAATCTTGTAACTGTCTTTAAGATACTGGTGATGACCAGCTCCTTTATGTCTTATAGTTATTATTGCTAAGTTTTAAATAAATGTTGATTCTGCACGA
This sequence comes from Erpetoichthys calabaricus, assembly GCF_900747795.2. Classification (NCBI taxonomy): domain Eukaryota; kingdom Metazoa; phylum Chordata; class Cladistia; order Polypteriformes; family Polypteridae; genus Erpetoichthys; species Erpetoichthys calabaricus. The sequence continues at coordinate 33,691,559 of NC_041395.2, forward strand.
ATTCATCTGTCTTCTGCTCTGGATATTTGTTGCACTTTTTTAATTTTCCAGTTTTGCAATGTATTGTCTTTGTAAGCTTTATGTATATCAGTGTTTCTCAACCTTTAAGTATTTGCGACCCGAGTTTTCATAACAATTTTAATCGCGCCCTCCCTAACGTTTATTTGAAACCCTAATAAAATTTATTCCTATATTTTTTGCTACCGATACACCACTACAAGTTTAAAATTTCCCTACGAATAGTGAAATTACACCACATATGGCAACATCCGCGCCCCCTTTTTTGTTACTTCACGCACCCCACAGTTTGAGAACCACTGATGTATATCTTATCAAAACTAAATCATTTCATTTTGTATTTTTTAGAATTCCAGATTATTAGTAATATTCACATCCATCTAGACGGGGGGGTGTTTTCACTTTTACTGATCAATAATTTTCCTTTTTTATGTACAGTAAAATAGATTAACTAACATCAGAAAGGAAGTGTGATCCATTGAAACCTTTTGTGAATGTAAGTTATAAGAATACATTTGATGTTCATTTTCCCAGTTCAGAAAGCTTTACAAGTACAGATGCACGCATGTAGGACAAGAAAATTAAATAACCTGATCCAGAGTTACAAAGTGAGTCAGAAGTTGCAAATGAATTGGTATTTTTATTTTAAATGTGCCATTCTTTAACAATACACAGCACTACAGGTCTATTACTAGGCTGTGTAGAGTCACAGCTTATCCAGACAGCCCTAGGATGAATGTAGGAATGATACTTGAACAGGACACAGTTATGGACACACAAACACACACAGTAATAGCGAGCTGATCCTTAGGTGGAAATCAGTCTAAAGTGCTCATCTTTGGGAGATAACATGTGAACTCCAACCAGCAGAAACCAGGCCACAGACTCAACTAGGATCATTGGAGTTGTGAGACAATAGTGCTAACCACCATGCTGACTTAATGACTAAATCAATCACTTGCAAAAATGATAATGTTATCTGTGCAAATGATTTCATTGATGTAAAAAATAATTTTAAAGCTTGTGACATTTCTAATTTTAAGAAATGTAAGTTTATTGTTAAAAAACTGCATTTTACTTTCAATTACTTTCAGTAATTATAAATAAAAAATAGAACTATATGCACTTTTTGGGTTTTTTGGCTGATTAAAAAACAACTCTTGGTGATAAAGACAAGACAAAATAATCAGCAAACACATTTGTTTTTGTGGTTTTTCAGTTTTTGTCATGCCTAACACTTCCCTTTCCTCACTGTGCATCTTTAGCACAGTAATACACAGCCATGTCTGAAGTCTGCAGATTGTTCATGTTTAAGTACAGCATGTTGTTGGAATTGTCTCTGCTGATGGTAAATCGTCCCTCGACAGATTTTGCATACCACTGGCTACTACCACCATCACTTATTGTTGCTACCCATTCCAGTCCTTTGCCAGGAGGTTGACGAACCCAGCGCATGTAGTAGCTACTGAATGTGAACCCAGAGGCTTTTCATGACAACTGGTGTGACTGTCCTGGCAGTAGAGTTGCAGGATCTGATTCTTGCAGCTTTATTTCAGCAGAAACATCTAAAAAATAATTAAGAAATTTAAAGTCTGTTCAAACTCGAAACAATTTTGTTTAGATATATTATATGAAGCTCTTACCAAAGATATACAATGTCATTAAGATCAGCATCAGGTGTATAAGCCCCATTTTGAAATAAACTGTTGTATGATACACTAACATTAACAGCACTGAGCTGCTTTACCTTTTATAGCTGCTGGTGATATGTTACCGGAAGAAATAGTGGAGACAAATTTGCATAAATTTCAGAATGGGAGGGTTAGACACAGTAAATCACACAAGATTGTCCTTTAAGAATCCCTAATCTATAAGGTTTTCAGAGATGTTGTATAATTTTTGAAACATTTAATTCACCTGTATTGAAGATTCCTTGAAAACTTTTATCACAACAGCTACATCACCACTGAATGTACTTAAATATGCTAAACTTTTGCTTAATATTTAGTCTGATTTTTGAACTAACTTGTGAACCTGAAAAATGCAGCTATTCTGTGTGTCAATACTGCTAGCCATGGACAGATTTAAGACATCCATTCTTAGTATTTCTGAAAAAAATATTATTACACTTATCAGCACATGTCAATCATTCTATAATTTTTAATATTTTATTTTTAAAATCTAATGAGTATTGTAAATAATTATTTGTTTGATATTATAATAATAATAATAATAATAATAATAATAATAATAATAATAATAATAATAATAATAATCTGCAAATGGCTGGTACTCTGTCCAGGGATTATTCTTGCCTTGCATTAGATGCTTTCTGGGAGAGCCTCCAGTTTCCCCTTGATTCCGTTCAGCATAAGCATGTTTAGAAGATGGATGGATAGATGCATAATGGATTTTACAGATGAATGCACTGTCGGACTCCACTGTTCAATGACACACGTGAAAAGACACAACTGAACTTTGACTAGATATACTGAGAGTAACCAAAATTCTTGTGGAAAAATGTTGATGAAACAAACGTAGAACTCTTTGGCAATGCATACCTTACATTTGTTTATAGGATATGAAATGAGGCTTACCAAGAAAAGTATATAGTTTAAAAGGTTGTGGGGTTCTCTAATGTAGGAGAAAGTACGCATTACCCATTACGTTTTAGTGGCACTTCAGGCTTGTTAGGGCAGCAGATTTTTCAGACATCCAGCTGTAATAAACCGTGTTGTATTCCAAACTAAGTGGCTGAACTCCAGCTTGTATTAGCATCTGCTTATACTTCATTTGATAACAAAAGTATAAATCAGAGTTGAATAGACAACTTTCGATAGGCCCCTCTGCAGACTTCTTAAGCCAGAAGACATAAAATGGTCTTAAGCCAGAATAAACAGCTGTAAATGAACAGTGACAACTGTGTTGAGAAGAAGATTTTGCCATATAAAGAACTACTGATTTTGTAATTGGAAGGGATTTGAATCCACTCAGGGAAAGTTATACATTCCCTTAAAGACCTCTGCACTATCCTGAATATTTTCTCAGGGGATATTCTCTGGCTCTCTCTGGGGTCTTTCTGTAGAGAAATTTGAGGGAACCCCCAAGAGAGTTCTACCCTCACCCTCCAAAATGAATAAAAACCTCTGAAACTTAAAAGTTTTTAATAGCTTTTCTTGGGGAACCAAAGTTGATTCAGTTTGATAAGCTAAGCACTGAACTGGTCTGAAGGCTGAGAAATAGCCATTACTTCAAGAAGGGAACTTCCGCATCTAAACTGTTGTGCCAGCAAGAGTAATGTTTTCCGATATGAAGTTGCATACAACACAGCAAAAGTTCTAAGTGAGGAAAACACTGCACACCACAGACAAAGGATCATTCAGGAAAGAGAAAAACTGCACTCCAACACAAGAAGAATTCTCCACTTGAACCCGGAACAGCAACAGTTTAACAACTTCAAACAACATCAGACATCATCTTTAAAGATGTGGTATCATATAACTGTTTATCTGTGTCAAGATAAATTAGAACTCTAAATAGCCAGTAAACAGCCAGCCTCTACTATGTTATATGTTTGTCTGTGTAGACTGCCTATCTATATATATGCAGTTTTCATATTTCTATAATCCTTGTGGTTATCAATATATCGTATTATTCTGTTTCTTGAAACAGGTGCGCTTCATGTTATCTTGATAAAAGTCTGAAGGCCAGAGATCACCTTATAGAACAGAGAAAGTTAAGGTAAATAAAGTGGGAGCCTTGCAAAATTATTTGATTAATTATCTGCATTGGTGCTTTCAGTTTCCAACAGTGAGTGGTGTGCCTATGGATGGGCGTGATAAATCACACTCTTTTCTACAATAATGTGATGGCCTGGTATGCCACTAAAGCTTATCAGAATGAGTATTGTTTCTTTCAGTAGGTCTGGGCAAACCTGAATCCTTCTGGGAAAATGCTGATGAAACCAAAGTAGAGCTTTTTAGCAATACATACCACAAGTTAGTTTACACAATATGAAATGAGGCTTACCAAGAAAAGTATACAGTTATAAAGGTTGTGGCGTTCCATAATGAAGGACAAAATGGGCATTACCCATTCTGCAAAGCTTCAGTGGCATACCAGGCATCTTGAGGTTCCTGGAGTTGTAAAGGGTTAATAATATATCATTATTTGAAATACATACATTTCATGTGTTGCATGTCTACAACGATCTGTGTAAGTGTAGGATGACAGGAAATGCAAGGCAAGAAATGCTGAACACATACCTAAAGCAGAAACTTTTTCCATGTCATACTAATAATGATGTGAAGTTTATAATGTGTGAAGACTTTAGTCCAAATATCAAATAAAAACATCTGCTTTTATTCAAGAATATAACCAAAGTAAAAAAAAAATAATTCAACTTACATGTTTCTGTCAATGAGTTAAAAACCCAAGCTGAAATGTCAATCAACAGAAAGTTGATATGTCTTCTTGGCTGGTGCAGAGGTAAGAAGTGCTGCCTTATAACCAAAAGGTTCAGGGTTCAAGTGTGGGCACTCTGCGTTTTGAGTTGTGAACCGCTATTATTATTACTATAATATAATAAAACATACATTTTATTTGAGTTTGTAACACCCAGTGTAAATGTTGGCTACTTGTAAAAGTTAGTGCTATTTTTTTATTATTCAGTTTTATTCTGGCAGTGACGTTCACGTGATACAATGAACTTGCCTCTCCCTCCCCATTGTTTTTACAAGAGCAACGATGACCACAGCTGGTGCTGTGGTTGATGCCTGCACAGAACAATTTGTTGTACCTGCAATCAAAGATACGATGCCCTGTGACTGCTATCAGACTATCATGTGACATTTGCTCTTTGACAACAAAGACACCCGTGCAGAACATCTGAAAAACGTCAGGTTTGCTGCGATTTCGGACATCTGGCAACTTTTTAATGAGAGCTGTGTTTTGAGTTAGAACCCTAAAGCTTATGGAGCCGTTTCTGGACAAAGGCAGAACCTTAACAACAAACATCTTCTTCACAGCACTTTTGCTGGATAATAGACTTCCGCACTGAAACACAACTTGGCTTGGCACCAGAAGTAAAATGGGACTCAGACCCAGAACCTTTGGTTTATAAGGCAGCAGGTCTTACCTCTGCACCATCCAAGAATGCATATCAACTTTCTGTTGACTGACATTTGAGTTTGGGTTTGGAACTCATTGAAAGCAACATGTAAATAGAATGATTTTTTTTTTTTTTTTTACTTTGGTTATATTCTTGAATAAAAGCACACATGTTTATTTGATATTTGGACTAAAGTCTTCACACATTATACACTTCACGTCAATGTTAGTATAATATGGAAAAAGTTTCTGCTTTAGGTAGAAAATGCATGTATTCCAAATAATGATATACTGTATTGTTTAACTTATACAACTCCAGATCTCACATGCAGATAAGGAGCCTTGGCTTGAGCTGGGAGAAATTTTTGCCCAAGTTCAGTTCCTTCAAGGGGAGGGGGTTGGGAATGGGATGGAACAGCAGACTGCTTGCTGCTTATGCTGATCAACACATTTACAAAACAAAAGATGCTGATGGAGAAGTGCAAAGGGATTTAAGGTGGGCCAGGATTATGAGTTTTTTTTCTTAGGCTTCAGGGATTCTAGTGTTAAGGAAGAAAGGGCGCAAAGACTTGATAGTAAATGAACACTAATGAAATGTGAAATCCTACCAACCGTCAGAAAGCCCCGTGTCATAGCTGCTTTTTAATCACCACCCTTTAGTCATTTGTATAAACTGTGAGCATTAAGGATGTTTCCCTCACTTTTACTTCTTTTCTTGAAGTTTGCTAATATAGGGATTTTTAGAATTTTTTTTTGCTTTGCTTAAATAATGCATACTGTACAGCTTCAGACTTCAAGTAAAATGTTTTCTCTTGTACAAGTTAAATTCCTTTATATCTATGTATACGTGTATAATTGTATGTATAACTATAAGCTGAATCTTTATGTAAATGTGTAAAGTGAAAATAGAGCATAATGAATATTGTTTTAGATTTGAGTTCTCTCTTCATCCTTTTTTAATGCAGTCCTAAAATTAGTTAAGTAATGCGGCGTACATTTTTGCATGCTGGTTTTTCTTTAGTTAAGTAAGTGATAAAAAAGTAATATTGGTTATGTAGTGTTTTCTACCTACAGTTTGGTGTGGAGGAGATGATTGTTAGGTGTGCCATGACAATACACTAATTGGTGCTGCTGCTTCATTGATTCTGTGTTTAAATCATGTACTTGTTTATTGTTCATCTGGAGTTTGTGCTGTCACACATGCAAAGGGTTACGCAGAGAAGGATTCTGAGGATGTACCACAGCTTTTGGGGTCTCCTGTTACACCCTTAGCTGAGGAAACATCCAGTTTGGAAGACATCTGGAAGACTAGCAATGCTTTCATAAGCTCCACGCCCCTGCCCTCCTCTTGTCTCCATAGCCCCACTTCCTTGACTACTTCTGGTCTGCCATTTTTAAAATCCCACTGTGTTAAGATCTTGTGCAGGTATTAATCTGTCTTCTTTTTCTGGATATTTGTTGTACTTATTTAATTTTCCAATTTTGCAATTTATTGTGTGTCTTATGTATATCATTATCAAAACTAAATAATTTCATTTTGTTTTTCTGTAATTACAGATTAATAGTAATAACATCCATCAAGGCTGGGGTAACTGATCAATAATTTTACTATCAGAATGATAGTAAAATCCATTCAAACATTTCATGAACATGAGTCATAAGAACACATTTCATGTTTATGGGTCACATTGTCTGAGCTCAGAAGGCTTTGCAATTACAGATGCAGACATGTAGCATAAAAAATTAATTGACCTGATCAGAGTTACACATTGAGTGACATGTGATAACTGAATTGGCGTATGTATGTTTTATTGTGCCATTCTTTAGCAATACACAACTTATCCAGACAGCCCTAGGATGAATGCAGGAATGATCCTTGGACAGGACACAGTTATGGGCACACTCACACTTAGTTATACCGAGCTGATCTTGAGGTGTTAATCAGTTTAAAGTCCTCATCATTAGGAGAGAACATGTGAACTCCACACCAGCAGTATCCAGGCCACAAACCCAACCAAGATTGTTGGAGCTGTGAGACCAGAGTGCTAACCACTGCACCACCATGCTGACTTAAAGTTTGCAAAAAAAGTCATGTTATCTGTGCAAATGATTTCATTAAAGTAAAAAAAAAAAAACTAATTTTAAAGCTTCTGAAATTCAAAATTTTAGTTATTGTTAAAAAAAACTGCATGTTAGTTTCAAAACATATTCTACAGTAATTATTAATAAATACAGTAAATAGAACTTATACACTTTACATGAAAAAGCCCATGGGATCCTGTGGTTTTCTGTTTTTTTTTTTTTTTTTTGCTGATAAAAACAAATCTTGGTGATATAAAAGAAAAGCCAAAATAATCTCAAGAAGTGTTACACTTTTTTTTGTTTAACTCTCAGATAGCAAACAAGTTTGTATGTTTTTTCAGTTTTTGTCATGCCTAACACTTCTCTTTGCTCACTGTGTATCTCTCGCACAGTAATACACGGCCGTGTCTGAAGTCTGCAGGCTGTTCATGTTTAAGTTCAGCATGTTGTTGGAATTGTCTCTGCTGATGGTAAATCGTCCCTCAACAGATTTTGCATACCACTGGCTACTACCACTATCACTTATTCTTGCCACCCATTCCAGTCCTTTCCCAGGAGGTTGACGTACCCAGTGCATGTAGTAGCTACTGAAGGTGAACCCTGAGGATTTACACGACAACTGGTGTGACCGTCCAGGCAGTAGAGTTACAGAATCAGATTCCTGCAGTTTTATTTCTGCAGAAACACCTAAAAAAATAATGAAGAAATTTAAAATCTGTTCAAACACAACATAGATTTGTTGTAGACTTATTTTATGAAGCACTTACTAAAGATATAAAATGTCATTAAAATCAGCATCAGGTCTAGGAGCCCCATTTTGAAATAAGCTGTTGTTTGTTACACATTAACAGAACTGAGCTGTTGTACCTTTTATAGCTGCTGTTGAGATCAGATAGGAAGATGTAGTAGAGACAACTTTGCATAAATCTCTGAATGGGAGGTGTAGATACAGTAATGCACAAAGAATTGTTCTTCGGCTCTATAAGCTGTTCACAGATGCTGTTTAATTTTTGAAACACTGAATTCACCGATGTTGAAGATTCCCTACAAATTTATATCACAACAGTCACATTACCACTGAATGTACTTAAATGTGCTAAACCTTTGCTTGATTTTTAATTTGATTTTTGAACTAACTTATGAATCTTAAAAATGCAGCTATTCAATACTGCTACCCATGAAAACATTTAGGAAATCCATTCTTAGTTTTTCTGAAAACATTATCATTACACTTACATCTGCTGAGTGCACATCAATCATTACATAATTATTTATTTAAATTTAAAATGTAATGAGTATTTGTATAATATCAAGTAATTAATTTTATTAGTTTAATAACAATCATAGGGATTGTTCCTGCCTTGCCTTGTTACGGCCTTCCTGATGCTTGCTGGGATGTGCTCCAACTTCCCCTTGACCATCTCAGGATAAGCAGGTTTAGAAGATGGATGGATAAATGGAGATGATTTTATGGGGGAATACCATGGAGGACTGCACTGTTCAATGACAAACATAAAAGGACATGACTGAACTTTGCCTGAACCTACTGAGAGAAACCAAAATCCTACTGGAAAAATGTTGATGAAACCAAAGTAGATTGTTTAGCAATGTATACCACTAATTAGTTCATAGGAAATGAAATTAAGCTTACCAAGAAAAGTATACAGCTAAAAAGAATGTGGGATCCATAATGTAGGAGAAAGATGCCATTACCCATTCTTCTAAGCATTAGTGGCACTCCAGACCTGTTAAAGCAGCAGATATAGCAGACATCCAGCTCTGAAAATGCCCCATTTGAATTCCAAACTAAGTGACTAAACTCCAGCTTCTACCAGGATCTGTTTATACTTCATTTAATAACTAAGGTGTACATCAGAGTTGAACAGATATCTTTCCCAAGTCCCCTCTGCAGACTGCATGAGCCAGAATGTACAAAGTGGACTCAAGCAAGAACAAAGAACTGTAAATCAATGAATGACAACTCTGATAGACAGAAGAACTCAAATATGAGGAAACACTGATTTTGTAACTAGAAGTGACTCTAATTCAATCAGGATAAGGTATACATCCCCTTTAAATTCTCTGCACTATCCTGAAGAATCTCTCTGAGGATATTGTCTGGTTCTCTCTGGTGGCTTTCTCTAGAGAACTCTGAGGGAACTCTCATGGGACCTCTTCCTTTATTCTCCAAAATGACTGAAAACCTCTGAAACCTGCTCTCTTCCTTGGGAACCAAAGCCAATACAGTTTGCCAAGCTAAACTCTGAGGCAGCCTGAAGGCTATGAAGCAGTCATTATTTCAAGAGGGGAACTTCAGAATCTAAACTCTTATTCTAGAAAGTGCAATGCTTTCTCTATAAAGTTGTGGACAACACAGCAAAGGGCCTAACTGAGCGAAGCACTGTACACCTCAGACAAGGGATCATGCAGCAAAGAGAAAGAGTTCACTACAATGCAAGAAGTATTCTCCACTTGAACCCAGAGCAGCAACAGAGCAAAACACAACATTGGACATCATCGTTAAAGATTTGGTATCATAAAACTATTCAATTGCGCCAAAATAAATTAGAATTCTCCATAGCAAGTAAACAGCCATCCTCTCAATGTTATATGCTTGTGTGTCTAGTCTATCCTGCTTCATGTATTATATGTCAACATATATATGTAGTTAATGTAATAATATAATCTTTTTATTATTGTATTATTCTGTTTCTTAAAACAAGTGTGCTTCAGTTACCTTGATATAAGTCTTAAGGACAGAGACCTGGCTCCTAAAACAGTGAAAGTTAAAGTAAATAAAGTAGGAGCCTTACTAAATTATTTAATCAGTTACCATCATTGTTGAAGGCAAGACCGATAACTGATTGAGTGAAATCTTTCCATTTCCTACCTTTATTGGCATCTCTCTAGGTGGGCAGGATAAATCACTCTTTTCTACAATAATGTGCTTGGGCTGCTAGGTTGCATATTGAGTTGAAGGTCTTGAATATATTAAGGTAATCATGAAATCAGAGGGAACCAGGGCCTTTACGATGGGAATAAGCTACCAGGTGTCAGAAAATCAGGGGTTTCCAACAGTACAATGACACAAAACTTGCACCAAAGAATGATGAAAAAGGTAAAATGGTCTGTGTTAAATGGACCAGCAATGAGTTCTGATGTCAGTCTAATTGAAAACCTTTAAAAAGTGCTGAAATCTACCTTTGGGGAAAATGAAAGCTGCAAACATTCAAGAATGGAACAATTTTCAGCTTAAGAGTATGAAATGTTTCATCCTTTGTTCCGACCAGAACTTGGTCAGTCTGATTAATTTATG